>NC_088876.1:8843165-9143165 GCF_032884065.1 Artemia franciscana
GTTTTCAGGGTGAGTTTTTTCTGGTGATGGGGATCAGGGGGAGGGGATTTCCTTGAATAATATTTACATTGAAGAGTTTTTCATGAAGGAAGAGAATTTTCCATGAAGGTCGCACCGGATTTCTCAGCATTATTTAAAAGATGATAAGAAATTAATTAAAAAAACAAGTTGTTTTAACCGAAAGTCAGGAGCAACATTAAAACTTAAAACAAACAGAAATTATTACGTATATGAGGGGCTCACCCCCTCGTCAATACCTTGGTCTTTACGCTAATTATATTTAGTTCTTTTAAACGAGCTATTTATTCGAATTAAACGGTTATTCTGATTCAGGGGTCATTATTAAAGAACTGGAACAAAATTCGAACTTTAGCCTAAATAGCAAGGCATTGATGGGGGGGGGGGCGAATCCTCCCATATACGAAACATTTTTTTTCTTTTTAAGTCCTAATATTGCTCCCTTTTTTAAGTTGAAAAAAACTTTTTTTTCAATTAATATTAATAGGAAGGCACTTAACTATTACCAGGGAAGACTAAATTGATAAAATAGCCTCAAAGGAAAGTACTATTGCGTTTTTTTACATTGTATAATCACCAAACATTACTCAGTCTATAGGTCTATCTGGTGTTTAGTATTAGTGAACTTATAACTATTTTTTGGTAGATAAAACTGAGGTTTGATTTTATGATGTATTAACAAACATTGGTATATGATATATGTCAAGCATTTCTTATATGTCACCAAACATTACCTACTTTATAACATATCTAGTTCAGAACTTATAAATATACTTTTAGTAAATATAGCTGAAGCGAATTTTATGATATTTTACCAAACATTGATATTTAATATATGTCAAACATGGATATTTCACCAAGCATTGATATTTAATATATGTCAAACATGGATATTTCACCAAACATTGATATTTAATATATGTCAAACATGGATATTTCACCAAACATAGATATTTAATATATGTCAAACATGGATATTTCACCAAACATTGATATTTAATATATGTCAAACATGGATATTTCACCAAACATTGAATATCCTATAGTCTAGTGGCAGCGTAGCACGTATAAATTTAGAACTGTATTTGTGGTAGCTGTATGTATGGTTAGATTCTACGATATAAATAGTAACTGTATATTAGTAATGGTAGTAAAACACGCTGTTTATCATGTACAGTTAAACTGAGCGTCGGTAAACAAAAACCTCAACTCAACTCTGACTATATCAGTCTAATATGGTCAGTATTTAAGCTAAGCTCAAAAACATGATGAATTGACATCTGAAGTATTATCTGCCCTCTAGCTTTTTAGTTGTGATATGTGGAAAAGCCTCGGCAACAATTTTAATTGAACCTGCCTTTCTTTTTTTGGAGCAGTATTGCTCTACTCCTAAGAATACTGACACCGAAGATTTCTATTGATAAAAAATAAGCTTTAAGGAAATTTGTAAAAAATTGTGACAAACCAAATGAAGCCCAAAGTAGGAAATAGCAAGCGATTTTCTCCCAGGGAAAGGGAAACATTCTTGAAAGTAAATATCCCTCGATAAAGATCATCTTGAACCCATGTCCAGTTGAAAAAGTTTAGTAGATACAAACACCTAACAATTCTTACGAAGCAAGGGAGCCAAATTATGAAAGAGAAAAGGAATATACTATAAAAAAAACTTCACAGCCATAAAAAACGCCTTTACCACATAAATGACTGCATCTCAAAGAAGAATAAAGGAAATACGAAAACTATTTGAAGATGAGCTATTTAAAATAAGAAAAACTAGTAAAAATACAAAAATAAGAAGAAAGGCTTAACAAATGTTTAAATCAAGGGAAGCTTATCTAAATCGACCGAACACCCCATTGTAATCCAGTCAACAAGGACAAAGGGTTTTGAATCATTAAATCTATTATGTTTTTATCAATAAAAATTAATTCCAAATAATGCACAAAATTTAGTTTAACAAAGAACTGCTTTTTGTCTCTTTATTCTTGCGTATTTCTTTCCTTCGTACTAGCGTTTCCGAAACTACTACTAAAGCACTCTTAGCGTTTGCCTAAACATGTCATCCTCAACTCTGTCTGTTATCTATTTATTTTCTGATTCCAAAGAAATGATTTATAACCTCTGCGCCCTTTTTATGCGATTCCTTGTAGGAGATTTATGCATATCGTTCAGTGGAAAACCTAAAGGTAAAAAGACAGTTTGGAGGGAAATAATGCGGAAAATTGTAGGGCTAGGAAAGTGAAAACAATCATATGAAAAAGATATGTATTGTCTTAGACTTATTTAAGTCATGCAATAATTTGAAACTCTGTTAGAGAATTTTAATATTTTTCAGGATAATCATGAAAATAGATTGATTTCTTTAAATCACTAGCGATATAATGAAAAACATAAAAGAGCCACCTTCTTGTTTAGTACCTAATTGACATTTCAAACAGTTCGTGGTAACGAAAAGGAGCGACCCGGCTCAATAGTAACCAAAACTCTTAAAAACGGAATTTTGATACCAATACTTAAATCAAAAGAATTGCATTTTAATGCTGATTTTAAATATACAAGTTTCATCAAGTTTAGTCTTGCCCATCAAAAGTTAAGAGCCTGAGAAAATTTGCCCTATTTTAGAAAATAGGAAACACCCCCTAAAATTCAGAGAATCTTAACGAAAATCACATCATCAAATTCAGCGTATCAGAGAACCCCGCTGTACAAGTTCCAAGCTCCTATCTACAAAAATATGGAATTGTATTTTTTGCCAGAAGACAAGTCACGGATGCGTGTTTATTTGTTTTTTTCCCAGGGGTGATCGTATCGACCCAATGGTCTTAGGATTTTGCGAGAAGGTTCATTCAAACGGAAATAAAAAGTTCTGGTGCCCTTTTTGAGTAACCAAAAAATTGGAGGGCACCTAGGCCCCCTCCCACGCTCATTTTTCCCAAAGTCGTCCAATCAAAATTCTGAGATAGCCATTTTATTCAGCATAGTCGAAAAACCTTATGATTATGTCTTTGAGGACGACTTACTCCCCCACAGTCCCCTTGGGAGGGGCTGTAAGTTACAAATTTTGACCAGTGTTTGCATATAGTAATGGTTATCGGGAAGTGTACAGACATTTTCAGGGGAATTTTTAGGTTGGGGTAGGGGTTGAGATAAGGGGGCTAGGTGGGGAAAACTTTCATGGAGGAATTTGTCATGGGGGAAGAATATTTCCATGAAGGGAGCGCAGCATTTTCTGGCATTATTTAAAAAAACAATGAACAAATAAATATGAAAAAGTTTTTTCAACTGAAAGTAAGGAGTAGCATTAAAACTTAAAACGAACAGAAAATATTAAGCATATAAGGGGTTCACCTCCTCCTAATACCTAACTCTTTATGCAAAAGTATTTTTAGTAATTTCAAGTATTTATTCTAAGGCCTTTGTGATTCAGGGGACAAAATTTAAGCTTTAGTGTAAAGCCCGAGGTATTGACGAGTGGGCGAATCCTTTCATATACGTAATGAAAACATACGAATAGAGAAGTGTGTTCTGTAAGCCAATTCGTAAGTTAGGTATATCTTTTACTAATGAAAAGTTTTATAAAAAACTAAAAATGCTAGTTGCCTTTTTAAGTAACCAGAAAATTGGAGGGTAACTGGGCCCCTGCCCCCTCCTTTTTTTTCAAAATCATTCTATCAAAATATGGGAAAGCCATTTAGCCAAATAAATGAATATGCAAATTTCGTTTTAATTATTCATCTGCGGAGAGCCGAAATCAAAACATGGATTAAGTAAAAAACGTTCAGAAATTAAATAAAAAACAAGTTTTTTTTAACTGAAAGTAAGGAGCGACATTAAAACCTAAAACGAGCAGAAATTACCCCCTATATGAAAGGGGCTGTTCCCTCTTCAGCGCCCTGCTCGTTACGCTAAAGTTTTTACTGTTTTAAAAAGTAGAGTTGAGAGAAAGAGTCAAACTTTAGCGCAAAGAGCGAGGCGTTGAAGAGGGAACAGCCCCTTTCATATACGGGGTAATTTCTGCTCATTTTAAGTTTTAATGTCGCCATTTTGTTCAATATAGTCAAAAGATCCAAAAACTATGTCTTTTAGGATGACATGACCCCTCACAGCTCCAGAGGAAGGGACAGAGACTATACACTTTTCTCGATGTTTACATATATTATTGGCTGTTGGGAAGTATACACATACTTTTTCAGGGAGGGAATTATCCGGCGGGGGGTTACGTGGGAGGATCTTTCTGTGGAAGATTTTTTGGGAAAAGGGGTTTCCCGTGGAGGGGGAGCTGATTTCCCGGCATTATTTGAAAAAGATCAGAAATTAAACGAAAAAACTAATTTTTTCAACTGAAATTAGGGAGCAGCATTAAAACTTAAAACGAACAGCAATTATTATGTATATAAAGGTATTGTCCCTCCTCAATACCTTGCTATTTACGCTCAAGTGTGAGTAGTATCCCCATGATGATTTTAAACACATCCATACCCACTCCTCCTTTCTTTCTTTAGTGATTTAAGCTGAATGGCAATTACCTCTGGGGAAGACGTAGGTGCATGTTACTTCATAGGTTTTTTATGACACACATATTCATCGATTCCATGACACACACATCCATTGATTCTATGACCCACATGTCAAACCCTACCTCTACTTTTAAACGGATCCCTAATTTTAAACGGAGCCCTACTTTTAAACTGAGTCCGAGTTTTAAGTCCATCCCTATGCCTTCGTTCCTACGACAGACCTAGTTTTAAATTCGTCCCGATCCCGTCATTAACACGACAGCCATCAGGTGTCTGCTACGTAGGGAATGTTTTCTAAGAGATGCAGGTACAAGTTAAGTAACATGAGATTGTTTGCCTACGTTGAGGATAGCGTAATCTTGCGTGACTTGACGGATTTATTGGCAGGAACACTTCTCGCGAGACAACCTAGACTGCAGGGGCCCACTTGTAACTGTTGTTTCCGGTTGTAACTGAGGATGGTACACATGTGGATGTTACATAATGACGGCAAACATGCGGGTGTTACGTAATGGGGGCGCACACGTAAGATGTCATGCAATAGCAGCACAGACGTGGGGTGTTATGTAATGATGGTGCACACGCGCGATGTAACGACGTTATTCTTACGTAATGCCAGGGGCCTATATGGGTGTTACGGAATAACAGCGCACACGTGGAATGTTGCATAGTGACAGCGCACACGTGAAATCTTATACAATGACGGTAAACACATCGGTGTTACATAATACTTTAGAGATTTTTTCTACGGGATTTCTTTTTCTTTCGAGGCGTTTTTTTTCAGGGAACTCTTATATTTTAATCATCTTTGTCCCCCTTAGGACTCGAAAGGACCATTTCCACCCAATAGAACTGCACCCTAGACAGCTGGACCAGCAATATATTTCTAATATTATGATTCAGGAAATAGACTTTACGAAATAACCAATTTCACTCGCGGAGAATTAACATTTCCCGCTTACTAGAATGATTAACCTTTTGATTGCGTGTTTCCTATGACTGCAATAACATAGATACTAAGGGAAAAATGGATTACTAGAGTTTGGTTGTACTTGAAGTGTACCTGCTTGCTAAGTAATGCTTTAGAAGGGTATTATAAACCGAGAAAAAGCGATTCTTCACTTGTTAGCGATATGATCGCTAACATTTTGGATGGTTCTTCTTAGAGAATTTCGAGAGGTATTTCTTAGAGAATGATATAAACTTGTTCAATACATAGGAAAATACTCCTTCTTAGAGAATGTTTAGAGATGTTTCCTTACAGAATGATTTAAGTTTGCTCAAAATATAGGGAAATGGGGGCAAAGGACATGTGACTTAATTCTATATTTTGTTCATTTTTACTTGGTATTATTTTCTCCCCATTCCCAGCCCATGAAACTTAATGCCTGACCCACCCCCTATCGAGCAATTTCAGCGACACCTTCTAACATCCAATTCCACATGAGAGCCCAGAAACTATTTCCAATGGAACCCTATCAAGCGATTCCAGTGGGACCACTAAAATACAATTCCACCAGGTCCCTAGCAACCAATGGCAAATTTTAACGGCAGCTCATATAAAAAAGATTCGATTCTCTTTTTAAGGCAACCGAAAAAGGTGATAGAAAGGGATGCTTAATTTATCTAGGTTTGAATCTACCGAAACGGTAAAAAGCACTTGACCAATTTTCGACTAGTCATAACGATGTAGAGGTTCTGAAGGACCGAGAGATGTAATATGATGATCATAAGATGGTAAATAATTAGAACTTCTTAAAACTAGAATGTATATTTTCCAAAACATTATTCCAGAAACTGGATTCAAAGCACTTGTTTATTAATTTTTTCTAAGCCAAGTTGACTAATATCCGAGCCACAATACAGTCATGTTTGTTGTTATTATATTTTTACTTTTAACATCATTTCAAGTTGTTCATGAAGTGTATTATTCTTAGAACTCTCCCAGATAAAGAGAATGATTGTCGTTGCACCTTCCTCCATAAAAGTATTTTATATATTCATGGAGTTCATTTATTTTTCGTTTTAACTTTTTTGGTATTTATACATATCTCGTCATCACTTTTTTTATTTCTTTCAACTATAAATTTTAGCTTGTTTTCTATTGCATATATTCACATCCCATTCCAAAGTATGTTTTTGCAGGGCTCACTCAAGAAATGTGATTAAATTTAGTTACAGTGTCAAAATCTACTTTCATCACTAAATATCTTTCTTCCATTTTATTTACTGTTTTGTTTAAACTCCGTTTTGCAGATCAAAGAATCGACAATATAAAAGATTGTAATCAATATTTTAATCAGTATTTAAATCAATATTTGTGGGATAATTTTCCATCCTATTGCTAAAATCAGGTCAAGAGTCAAATGAACAAGTTTGTAGCGCGTTTGATGAGCCCCTTTTTTAATTTCTTAAATACTTCTTTAGCATTAAAGCACCAATTTTTCCGACTAGAAAACCTATAAAACTTGAATTAATCAGAATTTTTTCCAAATAATAAAAGGAATCCTCGCTCGCAATTTTTTTTTTTTGCGTCGGAGGCTCCCCAGTGCTTATAATTGCAAAATGAATTTTGAGTGGAAAGAACTAGAGGGCATTGGCAACAACCTACACGTGGTAACTCTGAGAACAGTGGACCATGATTTATTTATTGAAAAAGAACCCATTGCTGTTAATTTAAGATGCCAGTCAGCCTTTGAGAACCCGGCCCAATGTCTAGTAATGAGGTTGTGTGTTTCCAGATATGCTAGAAAACCCAGAAATTCAGTTTACTGGTATAACTTTATTAACTCTCTTTTCCTTTTATTCTTTGGGGAAAATATTTATTAACTGAAGTTTTATAGTTTTTTTTTGTCGGAAAAATTGGTGCTTTAATGCTAAAGAAGTATTTAAGAAATTAAAAAAGGGGCTCATCAAACGCGCTACAAACTTGTTCATTTGACTCTTGACCTGATTTTAGGTATGGGATGGAAAATTATCCCACAAATATAGATATAAAACTGATTAAAATTCTGATTACAATCTTTTATATTGTCAATTCTTTGATCTACAAAACGCAGTCTAAGCAAATTAGTAAATAAAAAGGAAGAAAGATGTTTAGAAATTAAAATTATATTTGACACTGTAACTAAATTTTTAATCACATTTCATAAGTGAATCCTGCTAACATATTCTATAAAATGAGATATGCATATATGCAATAGAAAACAAGCTAAAAATTATAGTTAAAAGAAAGAAAAAAGTGATGACGAGATATGTATAAACACCAACAAATTGCAAAAAATAAACGAAAACGAAGTGAAAAATAAAACGAAAAATAAATGAACTCCATGAAAATATGAAAAGCTTTTATGGAATGAGGTGCATCGACAATGGTTTTCTTTATCTGGGATAGGTCTAAGAATAATACACTTCATGAACAATTTAAAATGATGTTAAAAATAAAAATATAATAATAACAAACATGACTATATTTTGGCTCGGATATTAGTCAACTTGGCTTAGAAAAAATAAAAGAACAAGTGCTGAGAATTCAATTTCTTAGGATTCAGTTTAATCTTATGACCAAGGACACTACAGCTGTTTAACTTAAAAGAGGAATGACATTAAATTAAGGATATAACTCCTACTATAAACTTTAGCAATTTGTTCTTCTAAGCACCAGAAGTAAGTTTTCAAAACTTACATCTAGAAGAGCACAAATACGTGAGTAATTATTTTTCAATATTTTCTGTCAAAATAACTGCCAAAGCACAAAAGGAATTACCGTATTACATAAATGAAATGCACAATGGAAGTAAACCAAGATCATATGTTATTTTTAAATGTGGTATTTATCTATGAAACAAAAAAACGACTTTTCAAACATCTAAGTTTTTCCATATTTGGGTGAAAATAACTCATTCGTGTGTTATTCACATAAAGGACATTACATTTCCTTGTACTTACATTTTCTTAAACTTTTTACTTAGTTCTTGACAGTAATGTACATGGAAGTTATGGAATTTGAACTATAAAGATAACACAAAGTAAATTTTCTGTTTAGAACTGACAGAGAAAGAACTATATTCACAGCAAGAGACAAAAATTCAAGGTTCTGATAGTTACCCCAGTTTCACTATTTCTCTCTCTCTCTCTTTCACTCCCCCCTCTCTCTACCTCTAATTATCTTTTCTTTCATATTTTGTTATGAAGTTTATTTTTTTAAATCATTTAAAATGTGACAAAAACATAACTCAGCATTTTAAAGTGCTTTCTAAACTAAATTTTTCTAAAATTAGTTCTTGATATGCACCATGTCATTATTTTTCAAACAGTTCGTGGTAACGAAATTGTAGTAAGGAGCGACCCGGCTCAATAGTAAACAAAGCTCTAAAAAACGGAATTTTGATGCTAAAATATACATCAAAAGAATTGGATTTTCATGCTGATTTTGAATATATAAGTTTAATCAGCTTTAGTCTTTGTCATCAAAAGTTACGAGCCTGAGAAAATTTGCTTTATTTTGGAAAATAGGGCAAAACACCCCGTAAAAGTTATAGAATCTTAACAAAAATCACACCATCGTATTCGGTGTATCAGAGAACCCTATAGTAAAAATTACGAGCTCCTATCTACAAAAAAGTGGAATTTCGTATTTTTTGCCAGAAGACAAATCACGGGTGCGTGTTTATTTGTGTGTTTGTTTTTTTTCCCCCAGGGGTCATCGTATCAACCAAGTGATCCTAGAATGTTGCAAGAGGGCTCATTCTGACGGAAATGAAAAGTTCTAGTGCCCTATTTAAGTGACCAAAAAAATTGGAGGGCACCTAGGCCCTCTCCCACGCTCATTTTTTCTCCAAAGTCAACGGATCAAAATTTTGAGATAGCCGTTTTGTTCCACATCGTCGAAAACCATAATAACTATGTCTTTGGGAATGACTTACTCCCCCACAGTCCCTGGGGGAGGGGCTGCAAGTTACAAACTTTGACCAGTGTTTACATATAATAATCGCTATTGGGAAGTGTAGAGACGTTTTCAGGGGGATGTTTTTGGTTTTGGGGGTGGGGCTGAGGGGAGGAGGCTATGTGGGTAAATCATTCCGTGGAGAAATATGTCTTGGGGGAAGAGAAATTCAGTGAAAAGGGCGCAGGATTTTCTAAAACTACTATAAAAAAAAAACAATGAAAAAATAAACATGAAAAAATTTTTTCAATTAAGGAGAAAGTAAGGAGTAAAATTGAAGCTTAAAACGAACAGAGATTATTACGCATATGAGGGGCTCTAAATATACTTTAGCATAACAAGCGAGGTATTTAGGAGGAGATAAATACCTCGCTTTTTATGCTAAAGTATTTTTAGTAATTTCAACTATTTATTCTACGGCCTTTCTGATTCAGGGGTCATTCCTAAAGAATTGAGACAAAACTTACGATTTAGTGTAAAGAGCGAGTCATTAACGAGGGTACAAACCCCCTTATATCTATATATATATAAAAATAAGTTGTCTGTGGATGTGTGGGTCTTTCTGTCGGGTGACGTCATGTTTGTGTGTTGACTGACGTCATGAAGTTAGTTGTCGTCATTTTTGTTATGACGGTGACGTCATTAAAGATATTTAAGACATGCGTTCACATAGAAATCTATTAATGTTTAACTGTAAAATGACTGATGAACTTACAATGGCAACAGCCGAGGAAGATGCTCAAAGAGTCTATGCCAAAAAACTTGCTGCTGATAGAGAAAGTAAGAAAAGAAAGCGTGCCGAGGAATCAAAAGAACAGCAAGGAAACAGGCTTGAGGCTGATAGAGAAAAAAAGAACAGAAAGCGTGCCAAGGAACTACCAGAGCAACGGCCAGCGAAACCAGACTTGCTGCTAAAAGAGAAAGTGAAAAAAGAACGCGTGCCAAGGAACTACCAGAGCAAAATGAAACCAGACTTGCTGCTAAAAGAGAAAGTGAAAAAAGAAGGCATGCCGAGGAGCTACCAGAGCAACATGAAACCAGACTTGCTGCTAAAAGAGAAAGTGAAAAAAGAAGGCGTGCCGAGGAATCACAAGAACAGCAAGAAATCAGGCTTGCTGCTGATAGAGAAAGTAAGAAAAGAAAGCGTGACGAGGAATCAGAGCAACCTGAAAGTTATCGCCTGGCATTCAGGTACAGCCCAGTCGATGATTATAGCTTGAGTAGATGTGTTCAAATCGGGACTATGTCTAAAATTTGTCCCTATTGCAAGGCCTTGAAATTCAATGGTGAAACAATGGGAAGGTGTTGCGTCTCAGGAAAAGTTAAACTTCCTCTATTGGCTGCACCACCAGAGCCATTGAAGACTTTCCTTACTGGAAATACGCCAGAATCTAAGCGTTTTTTGTCACAAATCAGAAAATAAAACCCATGTTTCCAAATGACGTCGTTTGGAGCCCAAATCGAAAATACAGATCAATTTATGTCCACTTTCAAAGTAAAAGGGCAAATTTATCATAGAGCAGGGTCCCTTCTACCATTCTCAGGCGAGAATCATAAATTTTTATAATTGTACTTCATCAGTGATAGAAATTCTGAATTGAATGCACGTTGCGAAATTTCTCCCAACGTTGAAAGGACAATCGTTTCCCAATTGCAACATCTTTTCCACGAAAATAATAATTTAGTGCGTCTGTTCAAAACAGCCATCGATTTGATGCCTACTGATACGCATAAAATTGTTATTTCCGCTGACAAAACGCCTCCTGGCCAACATGTGCGTAGATACAATGCTCCAACTATCGACGAAGTGGCAATCGTTATGGTCGGTGATCAGTTTTTACCTCGAGATATTATTCTTCATAAGCGAAACGCTCATCGATGCCCTACAATATCCTATCATTTTTTGGGATGGAGCCGACGGCTATCACTTTAATATTAAATTGATGAATCCAGCCACTAACAAAGAAATGAATAAGAAATGCAGTGCAATGCATTATTATTCCTATAGACTAATGATTCGGCAGGATGAAGAAAATTATATTTTAAAATGCCGTCAATTGTTTCACCAATTCGTCGTTGATATGTATGCTAAAATTGAATCAGAACGTTTGCTATATATCCGCCTGAATCAGACCAAGCTCCGCTCTGAACAATACATTCATTTGCGAGATGCAGTTATAAATGACGGTAATACCACAAACGTTGGAAGATTAACAATTTTACCTTCGTCATATGCTGGCAGTCCCCGTCATATGCATGAATATGCTCAAGATGCTATTGCGTATGTTCGTCTCTATGGTCGTCCAGATTTATGTATTACATTTACATGTAATCAATCTTGGGACGAGATACTGCAGCTTTTACTTCAAGGACAATCGGCGGTTCATAGACATGACATTACGGCGCGTGTCTTCCAGCAAAAGTTGAAATCACTGATAAACTACATAGTAAATTTTGAAGTGTTTGGGTCAGTGCGATGCTGGATGTACTCAGTGGAATGGCAAAAACGAGGTTTGCCACAAGCACACATAATAATCTGGCTACATAAAAAAATTACTTCGAACGAAATTGATGATGTGATTTCCGCTGAAATATCTGATGAAAATGTCGATAAGGGGTTACATGATATTATTGTACAAAAATATGATACAGGGACCTTGCGGTGCACTGAACGAAAATTCACCATGCATGGCCAAAGGAAGGTGCACAAAGCAATATCCTCGACTTTTAGTATCCAACACAATTACTGGCAATGATGGTTACCCACAATATAGAATAAGATCTACTGAAGATGGCGGTAAAACAGCAATAATAAAGAAGCGTAACGGTACCACCATCGAAGTAGATAACCAGTGGGTTGTTCCATATTCCCCATTATTATCAAAAACATTTAATGCACACATAAACGTTGAATACTGTAACTCCGTAAAGGCAATCAAATACATATGTAAATACGTCAACAAAGGCAGTGACATGGCAGTTTTTGGCTTGCAGCCCGAAATCAAAGATATCGACGAAATCGTACAATATCAGGCTGGAAGATACATAAGCAGTAATGAAACTGTTTGGCGAATTCTTTCATTTCCGATACATGAACGTGGTCCAGCTGTTGTTCACTTAGCGGTACATATACAGAATGGTCAACGTGTATAGTTCTCGGAAACCAACGTGCAAAAAAGAGCCCTGAATCCACCGGATACAAAGTTAACCGGTTTCTTTTCGCTTTGCAAAAATGATTCTTTTGCAAAAAACTGCTGTATACTGAAGTGCCTTCGTATTACACGTGGAATACTAAAAATAAAGTATTTGAACGTCGAAAAAAGGGGAAGTCAGTCGACGGCCAACCTACCATCTTCAAAGATACCACGATAGGAAGACTTTACACCGTTCACCCCAATCAACATGAATGCTTCTTTCTACGCCTGCTTTTGGTGAATGTACCCGGTCCAACATCCTTTGAGCATTTGAGAACTGTAAACGGTACTATACATGACACTTACCGTAGTGCATGCCAAGCTCTGAATTTACTGGAGAATGACCAACACTGGGATAACTGCATCAATGACCCGTGCGAAACGTCAACTCCAAGTCAAATTCGTGCATTGTTTGGCATCATTTTAACAACTTGCTCTCCATCAGCTCCTACAGAGTTATGGGAAAAATACAAGTCAAAAATGTCCGAAGATATACTCCATCGAAAACAGTTAGAGACGTCAGATATGACTTTTGATTTTACATCAGAAATTTATAACTACACTTTAGTTATTATAGAAGATTTGTGCGTACGTATGGCAAACAAACCTCTTCAGGATTTGGGAATGCCTTCACCTAACCGTATCGCTGCTGTTTCGACATGTGTAGAATTGGATCGTGAACAAAGTTACAGTACGAGTGATCTATTGTCGTATGTACAAAATAACATTTCCAAGTTAACGTCGGAACAAAAAGACATTTATGATACGATAATGCATTGTGTCAATAACAACGTTGGAGAAATTTTCTTTTTGGATGCGCCAGGAGGTAACGTTTGTGATAAAACTGATTCTGGCATCAATTCGATCAAAAAATGATATAGCGTTGGCAATTGCGTCGTCCGGAATAGCCGCAACATTGCTGCCTGGTGGAAGAACTGCTCATTCCGCTTTGAAATTGCCTCTGAATTTGCATTCTACAGAAACTCCCACGTGCAATATTTCCAAATCATCTGGGATGGGTAAAGTATTGCAGCAATGCAAACTTATTATTTGGGATGAGTGCACAATGGCACACAAAAAATCGCTCGAGGCTCTGGATCAATGCTTGAAAGATTTGCGAGGGAAGTCAAAACCCTTTGGCAGCACATTAATATTGCTTGCGGGAGATTTCAGGCAAACATTACCTATAATACCTAGATCAACTCCTGCAGACGAAATGAATGCTTGCCTGAAAAATTCTAATTTATGGGCACACGTAAAAACATTAAAATTAACTACAAATATGCGTGTCCGATTGCAAAACGATGACTCTGGTCAAACATTTTCAGATCAATTGCTGGCAATTGGAAACGGAAAGCTCCCAGTAGACTCAATTTCAGGACGTATACAACTACCTGCTGATTTCTGTAATTTAGTGACGTCCAAAAATGAATTGATTGAAAAAGTATTTCCGAATATTCTAAACAATTATAAAAATAATAAATGGCTAAGTGAAAGAGCGATTCTTGCACCCAAAAATATAGACGTCCACGAAATCAACAATATTGTTTTGACCAAGATTCGAGACCAGGCAGTCCTTTACAAGTCAGTCGACACAGTTTTGGAACCAACTGAAGCGGTTAATTATCCATCTGAATTTTTAAATTCCGTGGATCTTTCAGGGTTTCCATCACACGTGCTACAACTAAAAATAGGCGTACCAATAATACTTTTAAGAAATATCAACCCACCAAAGCTTTGCAGTGGCACGCGACTTGCCGTAAAAAAAAAACAATGGAAAACCTAATAGAGGCCACAATCTTGACAGGGCCTTTTGAGGGTGAGGCTGTTCTTATTCCTCGCATTCCCATGATTCCAACGGATCTGCCTTTTCAATTTAAAAGATTGCAATTCCCAATTCGATTAGCATTTGCAATCACCATTAACAAAGCTCAAGGTCAATCATTAGAAAAATGTGGTATAGATCTTAATACTGATTGTTTTTCCCATGGACAATTGTACGTTGCATGTTCTAGGGTCGGTAAACCTGACAATCTATTTATATGCAGCGACAATTGGACAGCGAAGAATGTTGTATATTCGCAAGTTTTACGCAGTTAATTTGTATTGTATCTATCTATCTATCTATCTATATAAAAACGATTTTTGTGTATGCATGTTTGTTTGTTTGTAAAAAGAGCGTTTGCATATGACGTCATTATTAGTACATAAGGATTTGTAAATGCACAGACAATGGGAAAGCCAAGAATGTTGTATATTCGCAAGTTTTACGTAGTTTGAAACACATATATAAATCCATCTATATTCACAGGTGGGACACAGGGACACAACTACAATGGCGCGTAACTAATATGGCGCGTAACGAGTTACGCGCTCGGGGGGGGCTTGGGGGGGGCGCGAAGCACCCCACCAACTAGGTGTACCAACAGCTAGTACATAATAAAAATATAAGAATATAAAAGTTTGTTACGTAAGTTAATTCTTAAGTTACGTATATTTTTTACTAATAGAAACGTTAGTTAAAAATTAAAAGTTATAGTTGCCTTTTTATGTAACCGAAAAATTGGAGGGCAACTAGGCCTCCTTCCCCATCCCTTATTTCTCAAAATCGTCTGATCAAAACTAAAAGAAAGCCATTTATCCAAAAAAGGAATTAATATGCAATTTCATTCTAATAATCTGTTAATCTGATTCAATACAAAAAATTCAATAAGATTGGACAATTCCTATGGCGGAGAGCCAAAATCAAACATGCATTAATTCAAAAATGTTCAGAAATTAAAGGAAAAAAAGCTAGTTTTTTAACTGTAAGTAAGGAGCGACATTAAAACTTAAAACGAACAGAAATTACTCCGTATATGAAATGGGTTGTCCCCTCTTCAACGCCTCCCTCTTTACGCTAAAGCTTTTAATTGTTTTAAAAAGTAGAATTTTGGCAAAGAGTCAAACTTTAGCGTAAAGAGGGAGACGTTGAATAGGGGACAACCCATTTCATATACGGAGTAATTTCTGTTCGTTTTAAGTTTTAATGTCGCTCCTTACTTACAGTTAAAAACTAGCTTTTTTTCCCTTTAATTATAATAAAGCTTAGCTCTCAAGGCGTATAATTGCTATTGGTTTCCCAAAAAGCTCTTTAGACTTTGTCTCTCTTTCTTGCTTTTATGAGAAGAAGCTATAAAATTAAATATTTAATACTAATTTTAAACTATTTACAATTTAATACCTTTAGCAGAATCTATACGCAGTACCATATTGTAATTTGAACTATTACAAATAAAGTAGACAAATATATTTGTTGCAAGTATCTTGGTTCTAGTGCTTTGGCTCCACAAGTACCTTGTCATTAAAAAACAAAATTATAGTGAGATATCTCAAAATTCTGAGCTTTAAACTACTTTTGTCAAACACTAAAATAAATCACCCGTGATGAAAACTTATCCAGTCTTTGATAGATTTTAAAATACCAGGTTTAGTGAAAATTAGATCTTGCTCTTTGCATTGTTTATATAGAAACTAACACAACCCAAATATATGATAAAAAAAAATCAGAAGAACTGGGACTTATATTTTTAATGAAAAATACCTCCATGGCAGATGTTGGTAGTTTTGGACTCCAAATTAAAAAACTAACATTGGTTAATAATTTGCAGGAAAACTAAGCTAAAAAGAACCGGCAGTAAGTAGGTTAGAAGTCTAGCTTTATTATGAATATCTAGCTGTCTCTGGGTATTCTTAATGTTTGAATTTCACCAACAAAAACTTTGTCAAATTTAGTCAATTGGTTAATGTAGTTAATTGTATCAAAGCACCAACACCGACGGGAACTTTGAGCTGTCGTTAAAATTTTATTTATTTTTAAACACCCTAAAGAAAAATCATAAGAATTCAGGTATTTGACGTAAATTTTATCCATTGACTTCATTTTAGAGCTCCTTTAATTCACAATTTATATTATTTCCACATCCATTACTTTCCTGTTATTCTTATAAGATATATTACTCACAAAACTTCTTGTAAATTACTGTTCTCCCTTCTTCCAAGCTTGAAGAGTTTTTGTAGTATTATTAGCTGTTTTTCACTTTTCTAGAAAGAAATATACAAAAAAAAGTGCGACGGTGCGGATACATAAAACTCATTTTCTAACTAATAATTCATTACAAACAAAAAAAAAAGAAAAAAAACTACCACTAATAACAACCAATCTCTCATCAACTCATCAATAATAATAACCAATCTTATAATAATAAACAGAAAAAAGAGAAAAAATAAATAAGAGATCATAAGAAGGATAAGGTGAAAGACTAGAATGAGTATTAAAAAGGTATATAAGAGGTATACAATTATAAGAGGTATAAAATTTGCTTCAAAATTGTATTTTGGGATCAGCCGTAATTGTCATACTAATCATAAACAAGAGTAGGTCAGCCCACCTAAAAGGGACTGGCGGCACTTTCAAAACCGTCAGGGCCCTAAAATGATTGGCGCTATCAAACACTCTTGTTCCGTTGGCAATGTCGTAATCTCCCTGTGTAGATAAATGGGATGAACTATGGTTGCACCATTTTATTCTCCCTTCATATCTGTACGAACTTAACGTGAGTATCTCTAAAGTAAAACAGTTCAAAATAGGCATGAAACCTTTTTATTGATAGTGAATAGATATAAAATTATTTAACTGGATATTTCGAACACATATACAGTGTTTTACTATTCATCATCAGCTGATGAGGAACACTGTATATGTGTTCGAAATATTCAGTAAAATAATTTTAACATAAAAAGGTTTCATCCCTATTTTGAACTGTTTTACTTTCGTCATGGAAAGGCAGTGTGGTCTTCAAAGTTATCTACGTGCGTATCTCTGGTATTTGTCGCAAGAACTGAAGGTTCATTTTGGTTTTTGGTAATAAATTTATTGAAACCATTCTAATTAGAATATGAATACCTTAAATTCCTGTTATATCAGTTTTCACTTCTTTATAATAGAATGATTTTAAAATCAATTTTTTCTCTAATATCTACCAAGTGTTTGTATATGTTTTAGTTAAATTTACATCTTTTTATTATTTTTGAACAGAAATTTACCATTTGCAATGCTAACTACCATGTCAAGATTATCAGTAAGAACTGTGTCTTAAATCGATTAGGATACACTTAGGAAAATATTTTGTTTTCAGTCTTCAACAACTGGAGAATACCGTTACCAACAACTACGTTACCAACAACTGGGAAACTATGTAAAAACATAGTTTCCCAGCGAAGTATATCATTCAAACCTGAGGATTTTCTCTTTTTCCATGTAGGCGAACACCGGAACACCGGAAGCGAACACCGGACACCGGATTGAAATTGAAGCGAACACCGGAAATTCCTTTTTTTCATGTTCAAGGTTCAAGGTTCTTTTAATATAACCAATATATACAAAATATTAGGTAACTCAAGGCTGAGAGTATAGCTCGAATGCAATTGAGCTACCTTTAAGCAACACTAAATATGCACAAAAATTAAAAATAAATAGTTCTCTTAACCAATCTTGGCAGAAATAAATAAAAAAACAAATCCCATGCCGTACGATACCACTTCCATCCTCCGCGCACCACTTTGAGACACAATTAAATTTACAATTTGGCATATATTTGGCATGAGATGAATTGTATTTCAAACAGAGTACTAGCATTGAACTTTGCATCTATTGAAATTTTATTCATTGTTCTGTGACCTCAGTTGAACTGCTTTCTGGACCGTCAAATTAGATCTTTAGCCCTCCTAATGAAGGCAAATCATGATTTAATGCTCTCATAATTTTTTTTCCATCTTCGCATACTGATTACAGGAGCTCCTAAGCGTCTATTGGAGCTCCCTGCTACATGTTGTATACACCGTAATACCACTATATACTCTTACGAAAGGAGGAAGTTAAACAACGAAAATATTTTCTGTTGTAAAACTGTTCGTGGAAACCAAAATTATTAAAACTGGAATTTTGATATGATTTATAAAAGAATCTGCTTATGATGCTAATTCCAAATATATAATTCATCACGTTTAATGGTACCCATCAAAAGTTACGAACCTGAGAAAATTTGTCTCATCTTTCTAAGTAGAGGGAACCTAAAATTCAAGGAATATTAATGAAAATCATACCATCAGAATAAACATACCAAAGTACCCTACTGTAGAAACTTCAAGCTCCTATAAACAAAAATGTGGAATATTTGTATTTTTGCCAGAAGAGATATCACGGATACATGTTTATTTATTTTGTTTGTTTTTTTGTTGTTTTTTTCTAGGTATGATCGTATCAAAAAATTGGTCCTAGAAAATTTGGAGAGGGTGATTTCAAATGGAAATAAAAGTTCCACTGCCCTTTTTAACTGACCAAAAATGGTTGGAGTGTAACTGACCCCTTCCCACACTCCTTCCCCCCAAGGCTATCTGATCAAAATTTTGAGAGAGCCGTTTTGTTCAGTATAGTCGAAACATCAATTAATTATGTCTTTATGTTTTTATCAATTAATTATCTCTTTAGATTTAAACATCAATTAATTATGTCATTATGTAATTATGTCAATTATGTCTTAAAATGACCCCCGACACCTCTCGGGAGGAGGTCTGTAGGTTATAAGGTTTTCCATTGTTTATGTATAGTATTTGTTATTAAGAAGTATACAAATGTTTATCAGGGGGGGAATTTCGTGCTTGGGAGGGATTTCCGTAGAGAAAATCTTCCTTAGAGGGGAAATTTCAAAGGGGTGAATTTTTCAGGGTATATTATACACTGGAGGATTTGATAAAATTCCTTCGTGATTTTTTAAAATTGTCTTACTATCTCTTTGCCAACTTTATTTTACATGTGTAGATGCTCCATGGGAATTATCCAGGGCTTTCTCCTCGTTTTTGATTTCAAAGAAAAAAATTCCAAAGTTCAAGTTCAAGTTCTATTTATTTTCATAAAATAACAATAACAAAAACAATATCCCAAAGGGCTCAATGGCCCGTTATTTGGGAAACGGCATACAATAAATAAAGAATCATAAAAACTTGTCATAAACATACTAAACAACATCTAAATATAAATATGTAAGGAAAAGAAATCAACTCACCGGCAGTCCCCACGAAACGGCGACCCTCACATCACCCGATAATAAAATACAAATTAAAATTCTCGCGTCATCGAGGATACAACACTAACAAAACAACAACCCAAAAAAGGAAAAAAAAATTAAATAAACCATAAGAAACATTTAATAAGAATCCTTTAATAAGAAACTTTTCATCTGTCTCCTAAAGGAGCCAAGTGTTCGTGACTGCCGGATCTCCAAGTTCCAAGCACGTCCCACAGTCACAGCCAGGCCGAAGTCTGAACGAACCGAGGGACTAGCTGGAATCATCACATCCTCCCGGTTACGAACGATATATAAATTTACTTCCCCTACTAGTTTAAGCAGTCCCGAAAAACAACATGGGAGATCTCCCTGGAAATATTGGTATGCCAACGAAGATAAAGATAAAACATAAATATCTTTAATTTTGAGGAGGTCAAGAGGAGTGTGTGTAGCCGACTGGAGAATTCTTACCGCTTTCTCATAAAGATTGTGAATAGGAGCAAGTACCGAGGGAAATGTGGACATCCACACAGATGAACAGTAACATATATAAGGGTAAATCAGAGAAAGGTATAAAAGACGTAGGATAGGGAAAGGGAATAAACGCTTTAATTTTCGGATGATCCCAAGTCCACGGGAAATTTTCACTCTTATTATTTGAACATGCCACTTAAATGATAAATTTTCATCCAAAAGAACTCCCAGAAATCGCACATATCGATCCGGGGGACGACTTATGGAGCCTCTTGGTGTATGAAGCTCAGTAATTGTGGGGCAGCTCACACCTTTACGAGAAAAAATAAGAAGGTAGGACTTTTTTACATTTAAAGTTAGTTGATTTATGTCAAACCAAAAGAGTATTTTCTCAGTCATTGCTTGAAGCTTTAGAATAAGGGATGATTCATCCAGAGCTGCAGCACCTAAAGTAGTGTCATCTGCAAATGCTATTAATTCTTCTTGACTATTATGTGTGAACACCAACGTACTCTGAGAGTAAGATTTGTGACATAATCCACAGCAAACATTGTTAATTGGGGTGTTAAAAAGTCGGTAGAGATCGTTCACATATATGAGGAAGAGGGTTGGCCCAAGAGTAGAACCTTGGGGTACTCCGTATTCAATTAGAACTTTTTCGTCTGTAACTTCTGTGGCGATAGATCTGTCAGTTAGGTATGACTAGAACCAAGACAATGCTTCCCCACGGACACCAAAATGACAAAGTTTACCAATGAGAATCTTATGTGTAGGGCTGTCAAAAGCTTTCTTTACATCAAGAAAAATGGCTGCAGGAATAAGATTAGAATCTAAAGATCGTCGTATAAACTGAAGAAGTCTATTACAAGCATGTTCTGTAGAATACTTTGCGCGAAACCCAAACTGATGCTGATGGAAAAAAAATTTAGCTTCAAGAAATCTCACCAGACGTTTGAGCATTGCTCTTTCAAATATCTTAGAGAACACTGACAGAAGAGAGATCGGTCTGTAGTTCCCAGGATCCTTTCGGTCACCTCCTTTAAAGAGAGCTATAACACGAGGAAGATTAAGACGTTGGGGTCTTTGAACTCCTAGTTCAAATGACCTATTAATCAAGTGGTAAATTGGGATGATAATCGATGGAAGAATATGTTTAATTACTTTAGCAGAAATTTGGTCGAAACCTGCTGAAGAATTCTTTAAAGACAGAACAATATTTCTAATTTCCTGCACCGTAACCTCCCCAAGAACCATTGATTTCAAGCACGAGGGACCTAAGAACTGCTTCCAAGACTGTGACACAGAGGAATAAGAAACGCTATTAGCAGTGTTTTTCCCTATCTCCGCAAAGAATTTATTCATATGATGTCGAATTTGGCCTTTTTCTGTTACAAGTTGATCGTCTACAATGAGAGACTTAGGGAGACCTTCTGGTTTCATGGACGGCCGACTAGCTTCCTTAATCACGTCCCACGTCTTTTTTATATTTTTACCGCAATCAACAAATCTTTTTGTAAAATATACTGTTTTAGCTCTGCGAATAATTGATTTCAGAAAATTATGGTACAACTTAAATGCTTCTAACTTGGCCTTATTTGGTCTTTTTATGTACTCCTTCCAAAGGTTCTGCTTCCTTTTTATTGATTTTAGGACTCCAGATGTTAACCATGGAGCTACAGGTGTTGATCTTTTTGATCGAGGATTATTTAAAGGAGCTTTTAGACAATAAGACGTGAATTTTTCCTTGACAAATATGTCATTATAATTGCCTAAACTAATATTTTCTGGTAGAGAAAAGTCCCATTTATATGTACCAAGATCTTCTTTCAGTCTATCCAGCTTCACTAGTGAGCAGCAGAATCTCGGTTTATCCTGGGGACTAATCTTTGTGGATTTTGGAGGACTTGAAACAGGGCTGAAACTGGCAAATGGTCGGAAATGTCAGAAAGCAGTACTTCATTCCTAATGGAGTGTAGCGATGAAAAAATATTGTCAATTAATGTTGCTGACTGGTTTGAAATCCTTGTCGGTATGTTTATACAAGGAGCCAATCCGTACGAAATTAGTAAAGACAAGAGATTAGAAGCCTGCCTAGACGACGATTTCGTAAGGTCAAGGTTAAAGTCACCCATCAATAAAACTTCATATTTTTCAGCAAGAACTTTCCTAAGAACGTCATCTAATGTTTCAAGAAATTCAGTCACAGATCCGCTTGGAGAACGATATACTTCGCCAATTATTACCCTTTTCTTAGCGTTAATTGGGATTTCAATAAAAAGTGACTCAAATATTTTTTCATTATTTATGCATAAATCATGTCTTAGTACAGCCTGAAAATTATTTTGGATGTAAAATCCGAGTCCACCTTTTTTGCCCATCTTACGGTTAAGAAAAATCGACATATAACCGGGGATATCCAAAAGTACCTGATTATTCTCATTCAAAAATGTTTCACAGAGACCGATAATTGCTGGGCACGAATCCCTACATAATAATTGAATATCGTCGAATGAAGAATTTAGGCCCTGAATGTTAAGATGCACAACCGGAAAAACATCGCCCCACCGAGCTCCGGAGCCCCAAAATCTCAGCTCCTCCACAAACACGCTATCAATAATATTCAAAAATTTTTCATCAAAACTCTTATTGGGGGCTTTACCAACCGGATTATTTATAATTTCATTAAAATTAACTCTCTTAATTTCATTATCATTTAATCTCTCTAATGTTATGTTGGCGTTAATCCCCAACGGAGAATCAAAATTAACCATAATTACTTACCGATACAGGTGATCGAGAGTCATGCTGTAGTCGCGTGAACACCAGTGACGTCAACTGCTTAACATCCCAAAGTAAAAAGGCAAAGACACGAACTTGATTATTTTGATCTGAAACAAAAAAAAATGACAAGTAAAATAGCACAGGAAGGTGTAAACACTGAGGGAAAAGAATGAAAAATAAAAGGGAAAAATACAATAAGACAAACAACAATAAAGAACAGCACATTTTTTCGATATATAATATATAGAGTGGAAGCGAGCACTCGCTAATGATCATGCGTCAGAATCAAAATCAGTATTGGCCGAGGGGGAAACTAGGGTAAACGGGTCGTAGCATGCGTCATCAACCTTGATCCAGTTGGAACTAGGAGTCTTTTTGGATTCTAGCCATAATCTAGTCCCTTTTTGAACCACCTTGGTGTGAAACACTTTATCGGAGGGAACTTTACAATTTCTTAAATTATAAGCCGTACTCAGAAGCTCTTTCCGACGTTTAGCCAATTCGAATGGAAGGTCAATACTGACGCTTTCCCCGTATTTCTTAGATTACCAACACTAGCCATAATATTATGACCAGATGCTGCTACCGTCCCTTTTTTTAGATGTCAGCACTGTTCACAGTAGAGCTACTTCTACGCACGAACCGCCACGCAAATTCGCTTGTACCTTTTTGTTGTGTTAGTTTGTTATTTAGCATAGTGAAGCAACGCAAATTAGCTGTTAGCTACGATGTTGTTTTAAATAAACCTATCTCTCTCTCTCTCTCTCTCTCTCTCTCTCTCTCTCTCTCTCTCTCTCTCTCTCTCTATTATCCTTATGTCGAAGATTTAAAACAGATACAAGAATAGGATCCGATGCCGGGCGCGAGTTCTGTCTGATGGGACGTTTAGCCTTACTTCTAAGTCTATAGATGGCCGTAAACTTAATATCCCTGTAGTTCCGTATCGACATTTCTGATAAAAAATCATTAACAGTTTCTTCAATGTTTTCATTTTCCTTGTTGGGTATCCCATGGATAAGAATATTCTTGCGCTTAGCGTACAATTCGGTTCTTAAACACTGGTCTTTAACTACAACAA
This sequence comes from Artemia franciscana, assembly GCF_032884065.1. Classification (NCBI taxonomy): domain Eukaryota; kingdom Metazoa; phylum Arthropoda; class Branchiopoda; order Anostraca; family Artemiidae; genus Artemia; species Artemia franciscana. The sequence continues at coordinate 8,867,279 of NC_088876.1, forward strand.
GTGCAGATTTCAAGTCAGTGTTTTCTTTTTTAACGCTGCATTCTCCCTACGAATAATTTCAATCAATTGCTTCAAGTCGTCAATACGCTCATCGAAATACTTTTTTGAGACAGACATCGATAATTATATTATATCGGTAATTAATATATTGCTAAATATACAGTACGCTCGCTTCTTTCCTCAACTCATCAAACTGACATATCAAAGAAACTTACAGGCATGGGCCCCCTTCTTCATAAATCCAAATAAGAGGGGCCCCGGAATTAGCAATGCAGTAATTGATGTAAAACAGGCCACAGTTAAGAGAAATATCACGAAGTAAAAGAGATGTCTTGCCTCGACAAGAGTAAGTTCAGTACTAACTAATAAGAAATTAGAGTTTTTCAAATGAAAGTATGCTAAGGGGAAATTTTCAGGTTGAATCGTCCGCAAGAAATTTTTACAGGGGAGGGGGGTATTTTCGGCAAAGATGGAAATGTCTGGAAGGAATTGGACTAGGAAGGGGGGTGCACTTTATGTTGGATGATATTTTCACGGAGGAGTTTCACGTGAGGGAGTATATTTCATGGAGGGTGAGCCAGATTTACTGGCATTATTTGAAAAACGATCAGAAATTAAATTAAAAACAGTTTATTTTAACTGAAAGTAAGGAGCAACATTAAAACTCAGAACGTACAGAAATTATTCCATATTTGAAGGTTGTCCCCTCCTTAAAACATTGCTCTTTATGCTAAAGTATGATTTTTCGTCCCAATCCTTCAGAACGGCTACCGAAAACAGGGGGTCATTTAATTATAAAAGGAAACTCTTAAATAGTGCTAAACAGCTTTAGCATAAAGAGCAAGGTATTGAGAAGGGGGCAACCCTCCATACACAGAACAATTTCTCTTTGTTTTGAGTTTTAATGTTGCTCCTTACTTTCAGTAAAAAAACTTATTTTTTTATTTAATTTCTAAAAAGAATTATCCCCAACCTTTAATATATCTGCTACTGGGAGGATTTTTTCGAGAAATGAAATCAAACTGATTTATATTAAACTTATAATTTAAACACCTTACAGTATTCTCTGAATAATATGATTCTGGAAAAGAGTATGTGTTTATCAATCTTGATTGAGACATAAAGTTCTACATTTATACTTAAATACATTTGTACTTAAATTTGATTCGAGCTAAAATTTTGACTCTATTTTATCTATCTTATGGTTATCTATTTTGTATCTAATCAGTTATCTATTTATGGTTACATTTATTTCACTATTTCATTTATTTTCAGGTTATCTATTTATTTCAGGTTATCTATTTATGGTTATCTATCTTGTATCTATTTTATGGTTACATTCATTCGTTTTAAAACCTTGTCATTTCAAGATTCTAATTTAAAAGTTCAATTATATATAAATGTAAAAAATTTAACTATAAGTTCGCTATGTCCTGTTCTAATAAAACAACGCAATTGTTAGTGTTTTCACAAACTTGTTTTATTTTCAAACCCGTGTTCGCAAAACTTGAGCAGAAATTACCATTTCCAGGTAAATTTCTCAAACGAATAGAAACGCAGCCTAAGAAAGCTAATGGCGCATATTTAGCTTGAAACTAAAAAATTGAACGTAAGATTCCATATGTCTTCCTAAAACATAAAATTGAACTATTTTTGTTGAATTGCAGTATTTTAGTTGACAATAGCTTGTTTTGAATTTTTATATGATTCCTTAACTTTTTTTTTATCGCAATTTTATTTTTGACTTGACCAAATATCTTGTTTATTTGATGACTTAGGTTCACTTATGTTCAATTCCAAATTCCGGTTAGCATTAATCTGCAAGAAGCTGTTTCTAACAATTTTAGTCGACTTGGACAAGTCTGAGCACTGTGTATATGTTTTTTTTTTTGTTTTTTTTTTTTTTGCATTTTAAGAAAAAATGAAATATAAGATCCTTCATTAATTTCAAAATTTCATCCAATATTTCGCTTTTAAGTCTTTCCTTTTATCAATGCCTAATTTGATTTTAGAAATTACTAGCTGTATGAATAGTGTAGCAATAATTGACTTCTCGTGATAATCCAAGAATGATTTTTTAAGCGAAATAAGAAAATTAAGAAAAGCAGAAAAGAAAATTAAGAAAGGAAATCAAGAAAGGAAATTAGAAAGAAGGAATTAAAAAAAAGAAAAAGAAAAAGAAGATTTTTTTTGTAGCGACTACATGCAAGCTAGCTAAAAACTAAGAAAACGAGTCCATGTTTTCCGTCTTATACCAATCGATACAAGCCGAAAATAATCAATCTTAATCACAACAGTAAAAAACCTTTCGAATAAAAAGCAACTTTAGAATTTAATTTAGAAGCCATTCCTGCATAAAGTAGTATGAGATTTTCAAAGCCTTTGAAATATTCTAATAGGAATGGTAGAGTAATTTCTTTTCCTTTGGTAGCTCTTTTCCATAACTTTTACGGTTCCTTTTGTCATTCAATTAATGATAATTTACATATATTTATTAACAAACTTTCAAAGTTGCTATATTAAGGGATTTAAGAAAATTGTTCTTTTTTTACAAAACGAAGATTCTGAAAAGAATATAATTATTTTAATTCTCAATTCATCCCAAGTCTCTTAAAGTTTTCAAAAGTTTTATTTTCAATTAGTTCGAAAGGACTGAAAGTCGTAGCTATCTTAAAAATTTCATATATGCGCTCCCTTTAAAAGGAATTCTCTAAATTAGAAATGTTTTTTTTTTAGCCTGAAGGTTACGAGATCTTTAATTTTTTAAATAAAGGTAAAAAAGTTTAAAATATAATAACCATAAGCCATTCAATATCTTTGAAGGGCTGCTACACCCTTAGGCTGTTACACACTACCAGGCAAAGTATTAGCTTTCCCGGAATATTTTTGATTTTAATTGACACACCTGTCTGATTTTAAGTATTTTATTTTCTCAATATCTATTGTTCTTTAACTGTCAAGTCAGTTTACAATATTATTAATATTATTATTATAATTTCTAGTGCTAATCAAGACAGCAGCGCCAACTTATTAAAGAATGGTATCACAGACGTATTATTCATTATTTTTTTTTGTACTAGTATTTGCAAAAGGCAATATCCATGTAACCTTGGACGGTGGGCGAGTAGATAAAGTTCAAATACCTCTGGTAAAGCAAAAACCAATGGGAAGGTAACTAACCCTTTTTTGCCCTTTTTTCCTCCCAGGAATCCACCTAGTCTCCCAAATTATTGTGTTAGATTAAAATTCTAAGATATTAAATTATATTTCCCAGACACACTGAAACTGTTCAATAGCATTGCTGTAGTTAAGAAGACTTACTCAAAGAAATCTTTCGATTGCTGGCTCTTGTGATCAAGGTACTAACAGGATTTGTATCCTTATAAGTTGGCAATTCTCAAACTTTTAAACTTTTCAGCCTTCTCGTGCATAAAGGCTTCGAATTGACGGTCGTCAATTCGACCGTCGACTGAGAAAAGTAATTTTCACTCTGGGCTCTTCAAGGATTTTGAAGTCAGAACAGATGGGTTTCGCAGCATTATTGCAGACTGAATAATTGCCAAACGAATCAAGTCCTCAACTAAAATAAACCCAACCATGTCTTAACTCGGTACAAGAACAAACGATGTCCAAAATCCTTACAGAAACAAAACAGTTCAAAAGTTTAAAACAGTCAAAACAGAATAAAAGTTTAAACTGCATTCTAAAATTTTATGTAGAATTTAAATCAAATCTAGTACCTTCCTTTAAAAAAAATAAAGGAAACAATTAGATATTGATCTAATTGTTTTAAATGAGTAAATGTAACCTGAAACAAATATAATAAAATGAATAATCAAACCTAAAATGACTAGAATTATCATAAATAAAAGTTGTATTTCATAGTTACTCATGCCCCCCCTCAAGTAAGAATATCATTTGCACCTTACTGAAAACAATACGTGAATTGAACAAACATCTTTTGATTAAATAAAACAAAATATAAAATAAATAAAAGGCCGACTTAAGAGAAAACAACATAAAGCTCGATTGCATTAGTAGGTTAGAATTATCTTTAGGTTAGATACTGTTTTAAAAAGAAGAATTGAGAGACAGAGTCAAACTTTAGCGTAAAGAGCGGGGCGTTGATGAGGAAGCAGCCTCTTTCATATACGAAGTAATTTCTGTTCGTTTTAAGTTTTAATGTCGCTCCTTACTTTCAGTAAAAAAAACTTGTTTTTTTTTATTTAATTTCTGAACGTTTTTGAATCAATGCATGTTTTGATTTTGGCTCTCCGCAGAGGAATAATTAAAACAAAATTTGCATTTTTTTTGGCTAAATGGCTTTCTCATAATTTTGATCGAATGATTTTGAGAAAAAAAGAGCGGGGGAGGAAGCCTAGTTGCCCTCCGATTTTTTGGTCAATTAAAAAGGCAACTAGAACTTTTAATTTTTTACGAATATTTTTATTTGTAAAAGATTTACTCAACTTATAAATTAACTTACGTAAAGAACTTTTGTATTCTCATATTTTTATTACACATATGAGGGGGTTTGCCCCCTTGTCAGATCCTCGCTCTTTACACTAAAGCTTAAATTTTGTCCCAATTCATTAAGAATGACCCCAGAATCACAAAAGCCGTAGAATAAATAGTTGAAATTACTAAAAATACTTTAACGTAAAGAGCGAGGTATTAGGAAGAGGTGAGCCCCTCAAATGGGTAATAATTTCTGTTTGTTTTAAGTTTTAATGCTGTTCCTTACTTCCAGCTGAAAGAACTTTTTTATATTTATTTTTTCATTGTGTTTTTAAATAATGCTAGTAAATCCTGCGCTCCCTTCATGGAGATTTTCTTCCCCCATGACAAATTATCGATGGAAAGTTCCCCCAGCATATCCCCCTCTTCTCAACCCCTCCCCCAAACAAAAAAATCCTCCTGAAAACGCCTGTACACTTCCCAATAACCATTACTATATGTAAGCATTGGTCAAACTTTGTAACTTGTTGCCCCTCCCATGGGGACTGTGGGGGAGTAAGTCGTCCCCAAAGACATAGTTATAAGGTTTTGCGACTACGCTGAATAAAATGGCTATCTCAGAATTTTGATCCGTTGACTTTGGTAAAATAATTAGCGTGGGAGGGGGCCTAGGTGCCCTCCAATTTTTTGGTCACTTAAAAAGGGCACTAGAACTTTTCATTTCCGTTAGAATGAGCCCTCTTGCAACATTCTAGGACAACTGGGTCGATACGATCACCCCTGGGAAAAAAAAAAAACAAATAAACACGCATCCGTGATCTGCCTTCTGGCAAAAAATACAAAATTCCACATTTTTGTAGATAGGAGCTTGAAACTTCTACAGTAGGGTTCTCTGATACGCTGAATCTGATGGTGTGATTTTCGTTAAGATTCTATGACTTCTAGGGGGCTTTTCCCCCTATTTTCTAAAATAACGCAAAATTTCTCAGGCTCGTAACTTTTGATGGATAAGACTTAACTTGATGAAACTTATATATTTAAAATCAGCATTAAAATGCGATTCTTTTGATGTAGGTATTCGTATCAAAATTCCATTTTTTAGAGTTTTGGTTACTATTGAGCCGGGTCGCTCCTTATTACAATTCGTTACCACGAACTGTTTGATATGTTAAATAAAAAACTAATTTTTAAATTAAAAGTAAGGAGCGATATTAAAACTTAAAACCAACATAAATTATTTCGTATATGAAGGGGGATGTCTTACAAATTATTTCGTATATGAAGGGGGATGTCTTACCTTCAGTTAAAAAAAACTTGTTTTTTCTATTTAATAAACCTCTTTATGCTAAAGTATTTTTAGTAATTTCAAATATTTATTCTACAGTCTTTGTGATTCAGGGGTCATTCTTAAGGAATTGGGACAAAATTTAAGCTTGAGTGTAAAGAGCGAGGTATTGACGAGGGGATGAACCCCTTCATATAAAATAATAAAAACATACGAATATTGAAGTTTTTTACGTAAGTTAATTCGTAAGTTACGTATATATTTTACTAATGAAAACGTTCGTAAAAAATTAGAAGTCCTAGTTGACTTTTTAAGTAATCAAAAAATTGCAGGACAACTAGGCCTCCTCCCCCACTCCTTTTTTTCAAAAAATCTTCCCATTAAAACTATGACAAAGCAAAAAAAATTGATATGCAAATTTTGTTTTAATTATTTATGTGCGGAGAGCCAGAATCAAAACATGTATTAATTCAAAAACGTTCAGAAATTAAATAAGAAATAAGTTTTTATTTTAACTGAAAGTATGGAGCAACATTGAAACTTAAGACGAACAGAAATTACTCCGTATACGAAAGGGGCTTTTCCTCCTCCACGCCCCGCTCTTTACGCTAAAGCTTGACTCTTTCTCTTAAATCTACTTTTTAAAAAAGTATCAAAACTTTAGCGTAAAGAGCGGGGCGTTGAGGAGGAAAGGCCCCTTTCATATGCGGACTAATTTCTGTTCGTTTTAATTTTTAATGTCGCTCCTTACTTTCAGCTAAAAAAAACTTGTTTTTTTTTTTAAACTTCTGAACGTTTTTAAATTAATGCAGGTTTTGATTTTGGCTCACCCCGCTTGAATAATTGAAACGAAATTTGGATATTAATTTTACTTTTTTGGCTAAATGGATTTCTCAAAGTTTCGATCGTATGATTCTTAGAAAAAGGGGCAGGTGAGAGGGCCTATTTGCCCTCCAATTTTTGGTTACTTAAAATGGCCACTAGAAGTTTTAATTTTATTTACGAACGTTTTTATTAGTAATAAATATTCGAAACTTACAAATTAACTTGTGTAACTAATTTCTATACTTGTGTATTTTTATTACGTATATGAGGGGGTTCGCCCCCTCGGCAATACCTCGCTCTTGACACTAAAGTTCGAATTTTGTTCCAATTCTTTAAGAATGTCCCCTGAATCACAAAGGCCGTTTGATTAGAATATATAGCTCTTTTAAAATTACTAAAAATACTTTAGCGCAAAGAGCGAGGTATTGAGTGGGGGGACGAACCCCTCATACACGTAATAATTTCTGTTCGTTTTAAGTTTTATTGTTGCTTCTTACTTTCAGTTGAAAAAACTTGTTTTTTTATTTAGTTTATCATTGTATTTTTTTTTAATAACGCTAGAAAGTCAAGCACCCCTTCTCGGAAATTCTCTTCCCCCATGATAAATTCCTCAATAGAAAGATCCTCCCACATACCCCCCCCCTCCACCACCAGAAAATACCCCCCTGAAAACTTCTGTATACTTTCCAATAACCAATAGGCCTAATCTAAATGTAAACAATGCGCAAACTTCATAACTTGCAGCCCTTCCCCTGGGGACTGAGGGGGATTAAGTCGTCCTCAAAGACATAGTTATTAGATTTGTTGACTATTCTGAACAAAATGGCTATATCAAATTTTGATCTGGGGATTTTGGGGAAAATTAGCGTGAGAGGGGGCCTAGTTGTCCTCCAATTTTTTGGTCACTTAAAAAGGACACTAGAACTTTTACTTTCCGTCAGAATCAGCCCTCTCGTGACATTCTAGGACCAATGGGTCGGCATGATAACCCATTGGGAAAAAAACATTAAAAAAAAAACAAAAAACAAATAAACACGTATCCGCGATCTTATTTTCTGACAAAAAATACAAAATTCCTCATTTTTGCAGATAGGAGCTTGAAACCTCTACAGTTTGGTTCTCTGAGTCTGGTAGTACGATATTTTTTAAGATTCTATGACATTTAGGGGGTGTTTCGCCCTGTTTTAGAAAATAAGGCAAATTTGCTCAGGCTCATAACTTTTGACAAGTAAGACTAAACTTTATGACACTTATATATTTAAAATCAACATAAACATTCGATTCTTTTGATGTATCTATTGATATCAAAATTCCGGTTTTTAGAGTTTCTGTTACTATTGAGCCGGGTCGCTCCTTACTACAGTTCGTTACCACAAATTGTTTGATACACATGTTAATGAACTCGTTAGGTAGAAATTTAAAATTGGTCATGACATGTAAATCGATTTGTAGCTGATCCTATGGTGCCCCGTCAGTTTTCCATGACAACATTTTACCATTATTTCTTGTTTCACCGACTTTCTGGGCATTAGCAAAACATTCATTTCAAAAATTGTCACTTTCTTTTCCATCATTAAACAAACGGCAATCGTTGTTTTCTATCATCAGACAGGCACTGTCTTTCAGTCATTACTAAAAGTGTTCTTTCGCACACAGTATTTTATTTCCAAAATGGTTTGTTATTTAGGGGAGGCTAAACCCTAAAAATGCAAAATAGGTGAAATACGTAAAAAGAGGAAGTTACTTTTTAGGGAAGACCATGCTCTTGCTAATATACCTGCATGCACATGTACCATTATCCTTGCGAAAATATACAGTTTCTGATATTGCCCTATCGGCCACTGTTTTATCAATTTCTTTGTCCTTATAAAATTTTTCTTTTGGGGTATTTTACGGTGGTAGAATTTCATTTCTGCTTTCACTTTCGAGAATTCACGTGAATTAGAAACACTGCTCCCGTGACAAATTTATTTGTCGGATATATGTCAGGGATCACTTTGAAACATATTTCTTTCAAAATAAATTGACATTTTTAAAAGGAAGCATTTGTCCTACTGTTTATTCACCCCACAGTATGCTTTCAAATCATATCCTGCTTCTTGGATGCCACTTGTGATTACACTGTCAGTTTTGTGTCAGTGATGGTGAGTGATGAGTGATGGTGAGTGATGAGTGAAGGATATATTCGAAAAAAAGAATATTCAAGCATAGCTCTTAAGAACAATTTTGTAGAGAGTAAAAAAAAAATCTTTTGTAAAATTTTAGGCAATATTCATGTGAAATCATCCAACGGATGAATTCTTAAGTACGGTATTTGAAATATAAATCATATGTATTTACATTTTAAAGGTTAAATTAAAGCTTAAACTAAAGTTTAAAGCATGATGTATTAACTATTCGAGGATAGATTGTGCAAAAAAATAATAATAGCAATAAATTTTAATACAACTGATCCAGTTTTCGTTCTTCTGATTCCTGCTAACAATTGTTTACAATAATTTTTTTAAGCATTGAAACTTGATTATTGTCTTAAGTAATACCGCTGTTGATATTACATGAGAACGTGTGACAACACAAATAGAGATCTTGATTTTAAACAATGACCTAGGACAGCTTTTAGAACTTGAAGGAAACATGAAACTAGACCTACGTTGCCAGGCAACGTGAAGTGTTGCGGCAACCTTTGTCCAGCTTCGCCGACTAAAGTGTTGCGAGAGCAACACTTTGGTTTTGTTTCTTCGCTATCGATCAGTAGTCATATGATCAAAGGCTATTCCTCAGCGTTGAAAAAACAACAACAAAATAATATCGAAAGAACGGACTAAATTGACTCTGCAGCCAGTTGAACTTTACCATTTTCAATCGTAGACATCGTGACGGAGGAAAACTCGAAACAATATCTTATATAATCTAGTTGGTATTATAAAGCTATCCCTAACATTTCAGGATCAAAATACCATAGATGAGATTCTATTAATAATTACGAAACTATCTCATTGTTTTACGTTATCATTTGTACCCGTCGCGTAAACACTTAATTCTGTCAGATTTAAAAGATCGAATACATTGTGCACCAATTTGCACAAATTTCTAGCCCAAAGTGAATAGATTCTTACTTACAAGTCCCTCTCTCGTGATAGATATCAAGTTCACCGGAAACAAATAAATGGGTACACCAACTACCAAAAGTTGCGAACCCCTCATCGCTGAAGATGATTTTAGCCTAACAGCCGATTATTGCCAACTAGCAAAAGAGGCAAACCCCGCATTGCCGAAGATGATTATGAGCTAACAGCCGTTTCTCGCCCAAAGTAAACCGTTTCTTACTTATAAGTCCCTCTCCCATGATAGGCATCAAGTTCACCAGAAACAAATAAATGGGTACACCAGCTAGCATAGTTGCCAACCCCTCAGTGCTGAAGTTGACTGTAGCCTAACAGCAGATTATCACTTACAAGTCCCCTACATGTCTTACCACTGGAACCAAATTGGTTTTACCATCAAATACACTGGAAACAAATAATAGATACACCAGCTAGCAAAAGTTGCTAACCCCTCATTGCCGAAGGTGATTATCATCTTACAGCCGACTGTTGCTTACAAGTCCTCTATATGTCTCACAATTTGCATCGGCCTAGATTTCGTTTCTGTGTGTACCTTACTACTGAAGTTGTCAACCCCTCGATACTTTCAAACTTGTACAAAAAATGGATATCATATAGTTTGATCAGCTCACCAAGAGCTATCGATTATCGTCGATAGCGGCAAAAAAAAAATTATATCTGTCTTAGTTCAAAAGTTTCAATACTACTCCTTATTTTCATTTGAAAAAACTTTTTCATCTTTATTTTTTCATTGTTTTTTTTATATTAATGCTAGAAAATCCTCCGCCATTTTTCTTGAGTTTTTCTTCCCCCATGACATATTTCTCCAAGGAAAGATACTCCCACATAGCCCCCTCCCCTCAAAACAACCCTCCAAACCAAAAGAATCCCCCTGAAAACGTCCGTACACTTCCCAATAACCATTACTGTATGTAAACACTGGTCAAAGTTTATAACTTGCAACCCCTTCCCCAGGGACTGTGGGGGAGTAAGTCATCCCCAAAGACACAGTTACTATGGTTTTCAACTATGAGGAACAAAATGGCTATCTCAAAATTTTGATCTGTTGACTTTGGGAAAAAAATAGCGTGGAAGGGGGCCTAGGTGCCCTCCAATTTTTTTGTCACTTAAAAAGGGCACTAGAACTTTTCATTTCCATTAGAATGAGCCCTCTTGCGACATTCTAGGACCACTTGGTCGATACGATGACCCCTGGGAAAAGGAAAAAAAAACAAACAAATAAACACGCATCTGTGATCTGTCTTCTGGCAAAAAATACGAAATTCCACATTTTTGTAGATAGGAGCTTCAAATTTTTGCTATAGGGTTCTCTTATATGCTGAATGCGATGGTGTGATTCTCGTTAAGATTCTATGACTTTTAGGGGGTGTTTCTCCCTATTTCCCAAAATAAGGTAAATTTTCTCAGGCTCGTAACTTTTGATGACAGAGATTAAATTTGATGAAATTTATATATTTAAAATCAGCATGAAAATTCGATTCTTTTGGTGTATCTTTTAGCATTAAAATTTCGATTTTTAGAGTTTCGTTTACTATTGAGCCGGGTCGCTCCTTACTACAGTTCGTTACCACGAACTTATAGAGGACGAAGTCCTCTATATGTCTCACAATTTGTATCGGCCTAGATTTCGTTTATGTGTGTACCTTACTACTGAAGCTGTCAACCTCTCGATACTTTCAAACTGGTCCAAAAAATGGATATCATATAGTTTGATCAGCTCATCAAGAGCTATCGATTACCGTCGATAGCGGCAAAAACAAATTATATCTGTCTTTGTTCAAAAGTTGATTTTTTCGCCGTAGGCCAACTTTCCAACGTCACCTTACTTTCACTTAGAAAGGGGCAAAGGATAAGCTCCAATTTCTTTAGCAATGAGAGAACTTTTAAAGTTTATTAGGCAAATCTGATACCATTTCTCTACCGCAATCCCAAGTCTGAAAAACCGAATGATAAACTCAGCTGAAATCACGAACAGAAATGGGTAGAAACAATACATGGCAGCACTCTCGGATCCGTGGGAAAATGCCACATTTTTGCTTCTGTAAATTTCTCTATTTGTCACTCAAAGAAGATATATTGGCAGTGGGGCCGGGTAACTGCCGCACATATTCAACACTTATAGATTTTAGTCCATCTTCAATTTGAAAGTGGTGCCTGCCTGCCTGCCTGCTAGAAAGAAGCTTTGCACTCGAAAACAGAAATATGGTTTGATGAAACGAAAGCTCAGCTGCACAACTTCAGATGCTCCTCACTGACATAGGCTATATAACTCCACTTCACTTCGCACACCATAGGCTCTGGCTCGTGGACAAGCAAAAACCATCCTTTTTGGCCCCAGGCAAGAGTTCTGCGGAGCTTTCCAAAATGTAATGCCATATTCATCAATCCAGCCTGAGGTCCACACTTTCAATAAAAACCGCACAGGTTAGACCCTTACCAGTTTCCAGGAATAAGCTGAGATCGGCGGCATAGGAAAAAAAAAAAAAAAAAAAAAAAAAAAAAAAAAAAAAAAAAAAAAAAAAAAAACCGGGACAAAACCAAAGTGTAGCTCTCGCAACACAAATAGAGCCGCTGTTTTTCAATATTAGCTTATACATTACACGTATTTCTCCAGAATGTCTATCTCATTTATATAGAAATTATCATCCATGATCAAAAAATTTTAGCATATGTATTGCTTCTGTTACTCCTTATGAACTTCAGAGCGTAATAATGAAGTTAAAAAGTGGAAATTCCTTAGGTTTAGATAAATTATCTACAAGTATTAAAAAAAACTCTTTAGTTTAATTTCTGTTCCATATCCTTTGCTTGATTTTTTTAATACATACGTAATCCTTGGAATATTTCCAGAGATCTAGGAAGTTGCCCGAGTCCTTACAACCTTAAAAAAAAAACACAAAACAGACCCAAGTAATTACATACCAATAGATATTCTTTCCCCTTTGTGTAAGGTTTCGGAGAAACTAATTAAAAGGTGGATTGTTTTATATTTTCTGAAAAGAAATTTTGGCTGTCCCAAATCAGAGCACAGTAATTGTATTTCTTAAATTACGTTTTGTTTTTACTGAAAGTAACACTTAATATCATTTTACCCGCACCCGGAGCTGAGAGATACAGAGGTTTGTTAGATTTGTCAGTAAGGAACCAAAATTATTTGGTTGTATTTTCCGAACCCAAAAATTTCAAATCTCCCAGGAGACAATCCCAAGAGGTGTCTTTGTGGGGAGGTACCCCTTTACATATACCCTATTTACGATGCATATAATATTACACTAAACACGAAAACTGAAGTAAAGCTATCAAATTATAGTCAGGATAAACCCATTCACTCGAAGAACGAATGGAAACAGAAAAAATAGGACCTTATACTATCATAATTATTATTGAATGTCTTAACTTTTTGTTTTGTTTTTGTTCATGCTAACCAAAAATACGCATTTGCAACTGTAGTAAAGTTAAGTGTGCCTTATGAGGATTCAGCTCTCATAACAGATTAAGCTTAAATCTGTTTAGCTCTTTTAGGACCAATAGTGCTGTTTTGTCACACAAAATCACAGAAATAACAACACTATAATGCGCTATTTAAAAACGCCGAGATCGAAAACTTTTTATTGTGATTTGTTAATTCTAAGACTTTATCTTATCTCTACCACTTATGGATTGATATAATCTGCCCTAGGCAAAAGAAACTCAGAAATATGCTAAGGTTCAGATATTGCAATACAGAGAAAGTTGAAAGTTCGCTTTATTTGACATTGAAATATTGAAACAGCTTCGGGCACAATAAATTCAAAAGTATGGGTTTAAAAGTAAATGACCCCTTTCTGAGCATGTGATCTTTTTAATTTACATAAAACTAAAAGAAACGGATTTAAAAAGAAGAAAATATAGACGGGAATTCGTTATTATATTGAATAATAAACAAAATTTAAATTTAGAGTGGAGACTAAACGTTGTTTTCAAACCGGAAGCCCTTGTGAAAAAGATTAAATAAAAAAAACTAGTTTTCTTAACTGAAAGTAAGGAGCGACATTAAAACTTAAAACGAACAGAAATTACTCTGTATACGAAATGGGTTTTCCCCTCCACAATCCCTCGCTCTTTACCCTGAAGTTCTTAATTGTTTTAAAAATTAGAATTGTGCAAAGAGTCTAACTTTAGCGCAAATAGCGAGGGATTGCGGAGGGGAAAGCCCATTTCATATACAGAGTAATTTCTGTTCGTTTTAAGTTTTAATGTCGCTCCTTACTTTCAGTTAAAAAAACTAGTTTTTTTATTTAATTTCTGAACGTTTTTGAATTAATGCATGTTTGATTTTGGCTCTCCGCACATAAATCATTAAAATGAAGTTTGCATACTAATTCTCTTTTTGGCTAAATGGCTTTCTCTTAATTTTAATCAGACGATTTTGAGAAATAAGGAGAGGGGAAGGAGGTGTAGTTGCCCTCTAATTTTTCGGTTACTTAAAAAGGCAACTAGAACGTTTTGTTTTTAACGAACGTTTTTATTAGTAAAAAATATACGTAACTTAAGAATTAACTTACATAAAAAACTTTTATATTCTTTTATTTTTATTATGTATATGAGGGGGTTTGTCCCTTGTTAATACCACGCTCTTTATACTAAATCTTAAGTTTTGTCCTAATACTTTAAGAATGACCCCTGAATCAGAAAGGCCGTAGAAAAAGTAGTTGAAATTACTAAAAATACTTTAGCATAAAGAGCGATGTATTTATCTCCTCCTAAATACCTCGCTCTTTATGCTAAAGTATTTTTAGAACCCCTCATATGCTTAATAATCTCTTTTTGTTTTAAGTTTCAATACTACTCTTTATTTTCATTTGAAAAAACTTTTTCATGTTTATTTTTTCATTGTTTTTTTTTTTATTAATGCTAGAAAATCCTCCGCCATTTTCCTTGAGTTTTTCTTCCCCCATGACATATTCCTCCAAGGAAAGATACTCCCACATAGCCCCCTCCCCTCAACACAACTCTCCAAATCAAAAGAATCCCCCTGAAAACGTCTGTACACTTCCCAATAACCATTACTGTATGTAAACACTGGTAAAATCTTATAACTTGCAGACCAGGGACTGTGGGGGAGTAAATCATCCCCAAAGACACAGTTACTATGGTTTTCAACTATGAGGAACAAAATGGCTATCTCAAAATTTTGATCTGTTGACTTTGGGAAAAAAATAAGCGTGGAAGGGGGCCTAGGTGCCCTCCAATTTTTTTGGTCACTTAAAAAGGGTACTAGAACTTTTCATTTACATTAGAATGAGCCCTCTTGCGACATTCTAGGACCACTTGGTCGATACGATGACCCCTGGGAAAAGAAAAAAAAAAAACAAATAAACACGCACCTGTGATCTGTCTTCTGGCAAAAAATACGAAATTCCACATTTTGGTAGATAGGAGCTTCAAATTTTTTCTATAGGGTTTTCTTATATGCTGGATGTGATGGTGTGATTTTCGTTAAGATTCTATGACTTTTAGGGGGTGTTTCTCCCCTTTTTCCAAAATAAGGTAAATTTTCTCAGGCTCGAAAATTTTTATGACAGAGATTAAATTTGATGAAACTTATATATTTAAAATCAGCATGAAAATCCGATTCTTTTGATGTATCTTTTAGCATCAAAATTCCGATTTTTAGAGTTTCGTTTACCATTGAGCCGGGTCACTCCTTACTACAGTTCGTTACCACAAACTGTTTGAAAAAAGAAAATGTCAGAATCCTGTAGCCTAAATTCAGCCTAATAAACAAAGACGCAGTTGGTTTTTTTGTAACTTGTGTTTCAATTATTCACAAAAATAAAAATTTTTCAAATACAAACTTTGAATGTAAACGTTAAAAAAAATCTGAACATTTTCAAATGGAAGTAGTTTCTGTAGCTTATTATTGAAGTTTTTTTTCAAGTTTTGGTGTTTGAAAGAGATTGTATTCTTGATAGAATAAAAATTTATGTTTCAATATTTTTTTTATTTAAACAGAGTTATAATGAAAAGTCATACAGATAAGAAGCAATTAAACCCTCATAAGGCACATTTAAAATTACTATAGTTGCAAATGCATATTTTGGTTAGCATGAAAAAAAATTCAATAGTCAAACAGTTCGTGGTAACGAACTGTAGTAAGGAGCGACCCGGCTCAATAGTAACCAAAACTCTAAAAAATAGAATTTTGATACCAATACATACATCAAAAAAATCGCATTTTAATGCTGATTTTAAATATATAAGTTTCATCAAGTTTAGTCTTACCCATCAAAAGTTACGAGCCTGAGAAAATTTGCGTTATTTTAGAAAATAGGGGGAAATGCCCCCTAGAAGTCATAGAATCTTGACGAAAATCACACCATCAGATTCTGCGTATTAGAAAACCCTACTGTACAAGTTTCAAGCTCCTATCTAAAAAAATGTGGAATTTTGTATTTTTTGCCAGAAGGCAGATCACGGATGCGTGTTTATTTGTTTTTTTGTTTTTTTTTGTTTTTTTCCCAGGGGTGATCGTATCGACCCAGTTGTCCTAGAATGTTGCAAGAGGGCTCATTCTAACGGAAATGAAAAGTTCTAGTGCCCTTTTTAAGTGACCAAAAAATTGGAGGGCATCTAGGCCCCCTCCCACGCTAATTATTTTACCAAAGTCAACAGATCAAAATTCTGAGATAGCCATTTTATTCAGCGTAGTCGAAAAACCTTATAACTATGTCTTTGGGGACGACTTACTCCACCACAGTCCCCGTGGGAGGGGCAACAAGTTACAAACTTTGACCAGTGCTTTCATATAGTAATGGTTATTGGGAAGTGTACAGGCGTTTTCAGGAGGATTTTTTTGGTTGGGGAGGGGTTGAGAAGAGGGGGATATAATGGGGGAACTTTCCATCGATAGTTTGTCATGGGGGAAGAAAATCTCCATGAAGGGAGCGCAGGATTTACTAGCATTATTTAAAAAAAAATGAAGAAATAAATATGAAAAAGTTCTTTCAACTGGAAGTAAGGAGCAGCATTAAAACTTAAAACAAACAGAAATTATTACCCTTTTGAGGGGCTCACCTCCTCCTAATACCTCGCTCTTTACGCTAAAGTATTTTTTGTAATTTCAACTATTTATTCTACGGCTTTGGTGATTCTGGGGTCATTCTTAATGAATTGGGACAAAATTTAAGCTTTAGTGTAAAGAGCGAGGATCTGACAAGGGGGGAACCCCCTCATATATGTAATAAAAATATGAGAATACAAAAGTTCTTTACGTAAGCTAATTTATAAGTTACGTAAATCTTTTACTAATACAAATATTCGTAAAAAATTAAAAATTCTAGGTGCCTTTTTAATTAACCAAAAAATCGGAGGGCAACTAGGCTTCCTCCCCCGCTCTTTTTTCTCAAAATCATTCGATCAAAATTATGAGAAAGCCATTTAGCCAAAAAAAAAAAAAATGCAAATTTTGTTTTAATTATTCCTCTGCGGAGAGCCAAAATCAAAACATGCATTGATTCAAAAACGTCCAGAAATTAAATAAAAAAAACAAGTTTTTTTAACTGAAAGTAAGGAGCGACATTAAAACTTAAAACGACCAGAAATTACTTCGTATATGAAAGAGGCTGCTTCCTCATCAACGCCCCGCTCTTTACGCTAAAGTTTTTTACTGTTTTAAAAAGAAGAATTGAGAGAAAGAGTCAAACTTTAGCGTAAAGAGCGAGGCGTTGATGAGGAAGCAGCCTCTTTCATATACGAAGTAATTTCTGGTCGTTTTAAGTTTTAATGTCGCTCCTTACTTTCAGTTAAAAAACTTGTTTTTTTATTTAATAATTATAAAGTCTTATTTTTTCCTCTTTTCATTCGTTGACATCACTAAGAACTGTATGTCTGAGGACAGCCACAAAGAAAAGACCATAAAAAGTAAACTAGCTTGATTGATGTTGACAATTTATTGCGTTGTAAAAACAGTAAAAGGCATTAGACAAGATTTAAGACTAAAGTTTGTCTGATAAGCTGAACAATGTAGCTTCGTGAATACTGACTGCCAAAAAAAAAATTAAGAGGCTGTCTCTAAGGGGAGAAATTTAATTAAAACATGGAGAAATAAGTCGTTAATATCAGAGAAATATATAGCCTATATTCCAAACAGTTCATGGTAATGAATTGTAAGCAAGGAGCGACCGGGCTCAATGAAAGTAAAACAGTTCGAAATAGGGATGAAACCTTTTAATTGACAGTGAACAGATATAAAATTATTTAACTGGATATTTCGAACATATATACAGTCGAAATATCCAGTTAAATAATTTTATATCTGTTTCCTGTCGATTAAAAGGTTTCATCCCCATTTTGAACTGTTTTACTTTCGTCATGGAAAGGCAGTGTGGTCTTCGAAGTTATCTACCGGGCTCAATATTAATTGAAGTTCTAAAAAACGAAATTTTGACCCAATAGATACACCAAAAGAATTGAAGTTTTATGCTGATTTAAAATATATAAGTTTAATCAAGTTTAGTTTTACCCATCAAAGGTGACGAGAGCCTGAGAAACCGTGCCTAGTTTCAAAAAGGGGGAAAATAACCCTAAAAGCCAAAGAGTCTTAGTGAAAATCACACCATCATATTCAGCGATTCAGATTGAGCGAAATTCCTCCTGCAGAGGTTTCAAGCTCCTAAATGCAAAAATTTGGAATTTGGCCAGAAGAAAGATCATGAATGCGTGTTTATTATTATTTTATTTTTCCCAGGGGCGATTGTATCGACCCAGTGGTTTCAGAATGTTGCGAGAGGGATCACTCGTTTTTAAGTTAACTCCGAATCTCTTCGGCTCCTAAAGCTCCTAAATGCAAAAATTTGGAATTAGTAATTTTTGCCAGAAGAAAGATCATGAATGCGTGTTTATTATTATTTTATTTTTCCCAGGGGCGATTGTATCGACCCAGTGGTTTCAGAATGTTGCGAGAGGGATCAATCGTTTTTAAGTTAACTCCGAATCTCGTCGGCGAGATCCTTCTAGCATTTTTAGGCTAGGCCTGTCAGCCAATAATTACAGTATAAATCTATTCTTATTTAGATCGTAGGCTATCCTTTTTTCTTAGAACCATATTTATTTTTTATTAAATATGGTTCTAAGAACCATAAATGTTTCTTTTTTATTAGAACCATAAATGTGATGTCAGAATAAATGGAATTTGCATGAATATAATCACATAAATATTTTCATGCACTTAAAATGTTTTTTTTAATATAATTGCATCAATAACTTTATTTCTCCATGCTGTTTTCATGTTTAAAGTAATGAACTGAAACAAAAGCCCAAATACGTTGGGGTAGTGACGGTCGTCTGTGAGGGACAAAGGCATGAACTGCCAACCATGGCTTGCGAGGGGATTTATATTTTCACCGAGGGGATTTATATTTTTATTAAATATGGTTCTAAGAACCATAAATGTTTCTTTTTTATTAGAACCATAAATGTGATGTCAGAATAAATGGAATTTGCATGAATATAATCACATAAATATTTTCATGCACTTAAAATGTTTTTTTTTTAATATAATTGCATCAATAACTTTATTTCTCCATGCTGTTTTCATGTTTAAAGTAATGAACTGAAACAAAAGCCCAAATCCGTTGGGGTAGTGACGGCCGTCTGTGAGGGACAAAGGCATGAACTGCCAACCATGGCTTGCGAGGGGATTTATATTTTCACCGGTATTTGTACACCTAATATATGCTCTAATGAGGGTAGGTTGAATATAAAATGTTGGAGCAGTTCCGGTGGTGTCAGACAGTTTGGGTATCCGCTACATCATAAATTTCCTCTCTCCATTCCTATTCATGGATATCTTGCGTTTGTGGCTTGATAGTGGCATCAGAGTGGACCTTTCACAAGTTTTTCAAACCAATTCTATGGCTGCTAACACAGGTACAGGGTGACGTTAAGGAGTGATACCCCTCGAGGAAATTACAGGCTGGTAAACGACACAGCATCTCCACTGGATTCTGATGAATGGAAATTCATCTGTTTTCGTTTTGTTTTGGTGGGCATTTTCGGGCTGAAAAACCACTTTTTAGCTAAGTTAACTATTATGGATTGCCTTTCTTTAGTACTTGGCATGATTATATAATGAGTCACTGGTAATAGACTTGAGATTGTCTGTGCAGGGGTTTGACTCTTGTTGATAGAAGAGCATCACCAAGTGGGGGAAAATATGTTGTGACCAAGATGAACCCAGGGTTCAGCAAAGACTCTATTCAATTGGAGACCCCAGGGATTTCTTGATGGCCGATTCTAATTCGGATTTAGTGCTTCGTGTAGGCGTGAGAAGATGTGTTTGTCCCGGTCCTGTACTGGTTCTGGGAGCATTGCTTTTCCTTAGGCCTTAATAATCTCAATGATTTATGGGATATAAAAAATGTAACTTGGTATGTTACACCGTTAGAAAAAAACTATCGTAACAACATTTTGACTGACAGGTTCGGACAGTCTGAACTAGATTTCTTAGGAATTATAGAAATTCATATCTAAGGGGGAGGGAACATACAATTAGATGATATAGAACTTATTTACTCGGGCAAAATGGAAAAGGGTGTATAGGCTGGAAGTGTGGCTCATGATGAGTAAGGAATCTTCTAAGTCTTGTTTAGGTTGGGAAGGTATTTATGATAGAATGATAGTTACCCATTTTATGACTTTAAAGTGCATGGTATCAGTTATAGCTGTATAGGTTCCTGCAGCACGGACTGATGGAAATATTAATGTCAATGACGAATTTTACTTACAGTTACAAAAAAAGAATGGGTCCTAGGTAGAAATTCTATATTTTTATTAGGGGAGTTTAACGCCCATATTTAGAAATAGGGATGGATGGTACCTTAAACAAATTTTGTGTAGGGAAAGAAAACAGTACCGCTGGAAGACTACTTCAGTTTTGTAGGTATAACCTTGCTATAATCAATACAGTGTTTGGTCATTAAGTGACAAAAAAGCAAAATGGTATATACATGATGGTGCGACAGCCAACCTTATTGATTATAACAATGTATTAACTTAAAAAAATTTATCCACAAAATAAGTTTTTCGAAAACATGTAAAGAACTCAATTAGATCAAACATGAGCAAAATGTCATCAAATAATCTACCAAGCGTAAAACTGCCACAAATCAGCATCAATAAGTAAACGAAACACAAAACATACCGAAATTACAATAAATAAAAGATTCAAACTCAAAACCAGCATACATAAACATGAGTTGGGCTCACAACCCCTATGCCTTCTCAAGGCCAGAACATAATTTTTTCTTTACTGAAAAAAAAACAACATTATAAATGTTTTTGCTTTTTTAAATTTTAATAAATCAAAAATTATTATGTTTCAAACCTATTGCCTCCGAAGCATTATATATTCATGCCTACAAATATTATGCTACTTCGGGAGGGCAATCCATAAGATATAAATTAGCTAGGAAGAAATTTTTCAGCCCGAAAACGCACGTCAAATCAGATTAAGCCCAGAAAAATTATTCATCGATTATAATGCCGTGCGAATACTATGTCGTTTACTATGCTGTAATCTCCTCCAGGGTCGCCAATCCTCAAGTTGGACTAAGTTGACTCCAAGGTCCCAAGTCTTGGAGGTACCCCGAAATGATCAAGGCAACCTTTTACAGAGGCTGTTGTTCATAGATCTGGATCTTACGCCCTGCCGTAGTTGTCCTCCTATAGACAATCCTCCCACGACGGTGTTTTGTGTCACCATGCAAGTTAACCCGTTACAGAGAGAAGCTTTGCAACTCATTGAACGTGTGGACACGCCGGTTAACCCTATCGAGTGTACATTTGAGAGGCTTTCTTCCTGCTCGACCTGTATTTATGGTGCCGGGCAAGGGTAGTGGTAGCAGTAGTAGTAGTAGTGGTAGTAGTAGTAGTAGAAGTAGAAGCAGTGGTAGTTGTAATGGTAGCAGTGTGCAAATATTGCCTACTTGGTTAATTGATTATCCCCCTTATCATTTACTAAATGTTCCAAATTAATGTACTCAGTGAATCCTGAACTATGCCTTTTTGTCAACCCATATACACACAACATGTTTTGATTTAGTTCCAAACTTCCTTAAACATTCTTTGAAAGACTCACCTGAATGCCCTTCGTTTTATTTGACAGTAGAAGTCAAACATGCATACCTCTTAATGAAATATTTGCCTAACTTGTAGCCCTTGCCCTGAGTGCCTGGGGAGGGGTTTGACATCCCCAAATGCAAAATTACTTTGCTTTTTAACAATGCTGAAAGAACAGATGGCTCAAAATTTTGTTTCAAAGTTTGTTTTAGCGTTTGTTTTAGTTTAGTTAGTTTTATTTAATTTGATGGGCGTTGAGGGGGGCTGGTTGCCCTAAAATCAGTTTTCACTCTTAAAAAGGACAATATAACTCCCAAGTTCAAAGGAAACAAGCCTCATCTGAAGCTTTTACGATCATCCATTTTATAAAAACCTTATAGGCCCTCAGGGTATAACTTACTACCTTTGGCCCTGGACTCTGGGGTTGTGTCAAGCCTGAAGGCATTGTATGTTTTTGGAACTACTATGATCAAATTTTTATCTCACATTTTAAATAGATACATTTTGTGAAAAGAGGGATAGTCGGGGGGGGGGGGGGCTAGTTGCCCTTTATCACTTTTGACTTTCAAACTGGAACTAAAACTTCCAATTTCGAACCAAATCAGCCTACTCTAAATTTTATACAACATTCTCTTCCCTTAAAACCGTAAACGTCCCATGGGAATAACTTACTACCCTTTCCCCTGACTTTGAAGGTTTGAGCCAGCCTGAAAGGCCTTGTTATTTGATCTTAGGACTATTTTTGGAAAAAATGGCTTTCTCAAGATTTCTTTTGGGTTCAATTTGGGTAAATGTGACATGTGTGTTTGGGGGGGGGTAGCTGTGCTCTAAATACCTTGGTTCTTAAAAAGGGTTTAATTGGTTCTTGGTTTTTAAGAATTCTCAAGTCGGCTACACACACTCCTCTTGACCTCCTCAAAATTTGTTTTATTTCTATCTTCGTTGGCATATCAATATTTCCAGGGAGATCTCCCATGTTGTTTTTCAGGACTGCTTAAACTAGTAGGGGAAGAAAATTTATATATCGTTCGTAACCGGGAGGATGTGATGATTCCAGCTAGTCCCTTTGTTCGTTCAGACTTCGGCCTGGCTGTGACTGTGGGACGTGCTTGGAACTTGGTTCCCGCTGAGATCCGGCAGTCACGAACACTTGGCTCCTTTAAGAGACAGATGAAAAGTTTCTTATTAAAGGCTTCTTATTAAATGTTTCTTATGGTTTATTTATTATATTTTTTTCCCTTTTTTTAGGTTGTTGTTTTGTTGGTGTTGTATCCTCGATGACGCGAGAATTTTAATTTGTATTTTATTATCGGGTGATGTGAGGGTCGCTGTTTCGTGGGGACTGCTGGTGAGTTGATTTCTTTTCCTTACATATTTATATTTAGATGTTGTTTAGTATGTTTATGACAAGTTTTTATGATTCTCTATTTATCGTATGCCGTTTCCCAAATAACGGGCCATTGAGCCCTTTGGGATATTGTTTTTGTTATTGTTATTTTATGAAAATAAATAGAACTTGAACTTAAAACTTGAAAAAAACTTGAACTTTTGATTTCCAATCCAATGAGCTCCTTCAAAGTTTATACGTCCAACCTTTCTATAATACCTTATATGCCCTCAGGAAAAAACTTACCCTTAGTCTTGTCCTGAGAGCCTTGGGGGAGGAGGGTTATGCTCAAAGATATAGTTTTCAGATCTTTCAACCATATTGAACAAAATGGCTATCTCAAAATTGTGACTGGATATGTTTGGAGAATTCATGGGCTGGGGGGGCGTGTTGTGGGTTGCCTTATGGCAGTTGTGACGAGCCCGGACGAGCCAAGAGCCAAGAGCTCATATGGTAGGAGCTCTAGCAAAATTCTAAGAATCAATAGGTTGATTTAAAAGGAAAATCGAGGCTTAATGTCGGTCGGGATTTAAAATAAGAACTCTGAGTCCCGAGGTCTTTCTAGATATTAAAATTCATTAAGATCCGATCACCCATTCTTAATTTATAAATACCTCAGTTTTTCTACTTTTTCCTCTCCTTTCAACCCTCCATATGGTCTAATCGGGGAAACCGACTTTATCAAGTCAATTTGTGCAGGTCCAGGACACGCCTACCAATTTCCATCGTCCTATTACGTCCAGAAGCACCAAACTCGCCAAAGCACTGAAACCCACCCCCTAACTCCCCCAAAGAGAGTGGATCAAGTACGGTTATGTCAATCACGTATCTACGACATTTGCTAATTCTACACATCAAGTTTCATCCCGATCTCTCCCGTCTAAGTGTTTTCCAAGATTTCTGTTTCCCCCCTCCAACCCCCTATGTCCCCGGATCCCATTCGAATTGAAAATGGAGCATCTGAGACACAAGATACTTCCATATATCAAGTTTCATTAAGATCCAATCACATATTCGTAAGATAAATATACCTCAATTTTCACGTTTTCGAAGAATTCCGGTTTCCTCCTCCAACTCCCCCCAATGTCACCGGATCTGGTCGGGATTTAAAATAATAGCTCTAAGCACAAGATCCTTCTAAATATCAAATTTCATTAAGATCTGATCACCCGTTCATAAGTTACAAATACCGCATTTTTTCTAATTTTTTCGAATTACAACCTCCCCCACCCCCAACTCCAACAAAGAGTGGGTATCCAGTCCGGTTATGTCAGTCCCGTATCTTGGACATGTTTTTATTCCTCCCACCAAGTTTCATCCTACTCTCACCGTTTTAAGTGTTTTCCAAGATCCCCCCCCCAAATAACGCTGGATCTGGTCGGGATTTAAAATGAAAGATCTGAGTTCCGGGGTCCTCCTAAATATGAAATTTCATTCAGATACGATAACTCCTTCGTAAGTTAAAAATACCTCATTTTTCCTAATTTTTCAGAATTAATCCTCCCCCCCAACTCCTCCAAATAGAGCGGATCCATTCTGGTTATATCAATCACGTATCTAGGACTTCTGCTTATTTTTCCCACCAAGTTTCATCCCGATCCCTGCACTCTAAGCGTTTTCTAAGATTTTAGCTCTCCCCCAATCCCCCATATGTCACCGGATTCAGAGCGGAACCGTTCCGGTTATGTCAGTCAGGTATCTTGGACTTTTTTTTATTCTTCCCACGAAGTTTCATCCTGATCTCATCGCTTTAAGTGTTTTCCAAGATTTCCAGTCCCCCCAATCCCCCCCTTAATAACTCTGGATCCAGTCGGGAATTGAAGTAAGAGATCTGAGTTACGAGGTCCTTCTAAACATAAAATTTCATTAAGATCCGATCACTCCTTCGTAAGTTAAAAATACCTCATTTTTTCTAATTTTTCAGAATTAAACCTCCCCCCTCAGCTCTCCCAAACAGAACAGATCCGTTCCAGTTATGTCAATTACGTATCTAGGACTTCTGCTTATTTTTCCCACCAAGTTTCATCCCGATCCTTCCTCCACTCTAAGCGTTTTCCAAGATTTTAGGCTCCCCCTCTAACTCCCCCCAATGTCACCCGATCTGGTCGAAATTTAAGATAAGGGATTTGAAACACAATATCCTTCCAAACATCAAATTTCATTGAGATCATATCACCCGTTCGTAAGTTAAAAATACTTCATTTTTTCTATTTTTTTCTAAATTAACCGGCCCCCACTGCCCCCCAGTTGAGATGGTCAAATCACGAAAACGACTATTTATAATTTAATATGGTCCGGTCCCCGATACGCCAGCAAAATTTCATCGTCCTGGCTTACCTGGAAGTGCCTAAAGTAGCGAAACCGGTACAAACCGACAGACAGACAGACCGACAGACCGACAGAATTTGCGATCGCTACATGTCACTTGTTTTATATCAAGCGCCATAAAAGGGCACTATTCCTTTCAATATCCAATCAAATGACTCCCTTTTGAAGTTTCCAGGGCAACTCCTTCTTTACGAAGTGTCCTGGTCTTAAAAAACGCCAGAAACTAAATAATAAATTTTGCCAACATCGTTCTTTACTTAGGTAGCACTATTGCACTGCCTATGAAAACGAAGACTGTTAAGATTGATTCAGCATACTAGGGTATTTAGGAGGGCTGAATTTGTGTTGAAAATAAAAATCATGTAAAGATTAGGTTTGAAGAAAGATTTAATTTGTGAGACAGTTTTTCTCTCATTTATACGCCCAAACCTAGAGCCAATCTTCCATCACAAGCATCCCGGTATGTTTCAGGATTCGTCGCGAAAAATAGCTTCAGCCAAAAAAGATTTCTAGAATGTCTAATAAGGCTTGGTCTTTAATGAGGGTAGACTCTTTAATATCATCCTTCTTTCCTTATGTCATACCCACCAATCGTGCTCACCATAAGCCCCAAACAAATTTGCTTTTACCTCAAACGGATTCCCTACTTTCACGCTTATAAAACTCGTCAAAGAAATATATTCCAGGGCTTTTTTCCTATGTAGCTGAACTTTGACACAAGAAAATCTACCCCTCCCCCCTTCCTTTTTTTCTACTGTTTATCGTGTAATTTTTGTTTTATTAATTTTTTTTTCTTTGTAATACTTAATTCTTTTAGTTTTTATATTCGTCATTTTAATTATGACACATTTCTATTGATTTTAATATTTAAGCTTCATTTTTGTTTTCTTTTTTAGTTCCCATGTTTTTGTTTAATTCACATAATAAGCAAATTCAGCGCTATTAGAGCTTATGGTAGAATCTTGGAAATACGCATTTTCTTCTCTCATGTATTTTTACCATTTCCCATTTGAATTAAATAAAATAAAAAAATAATTTTGTTCGAATTCTTTAAGAAATACTCCTGAATCACAAAGGCCGATTAATCAGAACAAATAGCTCTTTTGAAAGTACTAAAAAAAAAACTTTACCGTAAAGTGCGAGGTATTGACGATGGGACGAACCCGTCGTATAAATAATAAATTCTGTTTTTTTAAGTTTTAATTTTGATCCTTATTTCAGTTGAAAAAACTAGTTTTTTATTTATTTTATGATATTTTTTTTTAAATAATGCTGGGAAATACGAGGCGTCCTTTATAGGAAACTCCCTTGCCCCACAAAAATCCTCGATGAAAATATTTTCTCTCGTAACCCTCTCCCCCTGCCAGAAAAAATTCTCCTGAAAATATCTGTATACTTCCCAATAACCAATACTATTTTTAAACTATGGGCAAAGTTTAGAACTTACAGCCCTTCCCCTGGGGACTCTGAGGGATTAAGTCATCAAACAGTTTGTGGTAACGAGCTGTAGTAAGGACCGACCCGGCTCAATGATAACGGAAACTCTAAAAAATGGAATTTTGATACCAATAGTTACATCAAAGAATTGCATTTTAATGCTGATTTTCAATGTATAAGCTTCATCACGATCAGTTATACCCATCAAAATTTACGAGCCTGAGAAAATTTGCCTCATTTTAGAAAATAGAGGGAAAAACCCCCTAAAAGCATAAAATTATGAAAATCACACCATCACCTTATGAAAATCACACCATCAGATTCAGCGTATCAGAGAAGCTTATTGTAGCAGTTTCAAGCTCCTATCTACAAAGATGTGGAATTTCGCATTTTTTGCCAGAAGACAGATCACGGATGCGTGTTTATTTGTTTTTTTTGTAGCTTTTTTTCAGGGGTGATCATATCAACTGAGTGGTCCTAGAATGTCGCAAGAGGGCTCATTCTAACGAAAATTAAAAGTTCTATTGCCCTTTTTGAGTGACCAAAAAAATCGGAGGGCATCTAGGTCCCTTCCCACGCTCTTTTTTTCCCAAAAGTCACCGGATCAAAATTCTGAGATAGCCATTTTATTCACCATAGTCGAAAAACCTAATAGCTATGTATTTAGGGACGGCTTACTCCCCCACAGTCCCCGTGGGAAGGGCTACAAGTTACAAACTTTGACCTGTGTTTACATATAGTAATGGTTACTGGGAAGTGCAGAGGCATTCTAAGGGGGATTTTTTTGGTTTAGGGGGAGAGTTAAGGGGGGTTACATGGGAGGATATTTCCATGGAGGAACTACTCATGGGGGAAGAGAATTTCAATGAAGGGGGCGCAGGATTTTCTAGTACTATTTGAAAAAACAATGAAAAAATAAATATTAAAATTTTTTCTACTGAAAGTAAGGAGCAGCATTTAAACTTAAAACGAACAAAAATTATTACGCATATGAGGGGTTTACCTCCTAGTTATACCTCACCCTTTACGCTAAAGTATTTTTAGTAATTTCAACTATTTATTCTACGGCTTTTGTGATTCAGAGGTCATTCTTAAGGAATTGGAACACAATTTAAGCTTTAGTGTAAAGAGTGAGGAATCGACAAGGCTTAAACACCCTCATATACGCAATAAAAACATACGAATATAGAAGTTCGTTGCCTAAGTTAATTCGTGCGTTAGGTATATTTTTTACCAATGAAAAAGTTTGTAAAAAATTAAAATTTCTAGTTGCCTTTTTAAGTAATCAAAAAATTGGAGGGCAACCAGGCCTCCTCCCTCGCTCCTTTTTTCTCAAAATCTTCCGATTAATTGCAATTAATTAATATGCAAATTTCGTTTTAATTATTTATGTACGGAGAGCCAAGATCAAAACATGCATTAATTCAAAAACGTCCAGAAATTAAATAAAAAAAACAAGTTTTTTTTAAATGAAAGTAAGTAGCAGCATTGAAACTTAAAACGAACAGAAATTACTCCGTATATGAATGGGGCTTTTCCTCCTCAACGCACGCTCTTTATGCTAAAGTTTCTTACTGTTTTAAAAAGTAGAGTTAAGAGAAAGAGTAAAACTTTAGCGTAAAGAGCTAGGCGTTGAGGAGGAAAAGCCCCTTTCATATTCGGGGTAATTTCTGTTCGTATTAAGTTTTAATGTTGCTACTTACTTTCATTTAAAAAAACTTGTTTTTTTTATTTAATCATCCTCAAAGATAAATATTAGATTTTCCGACTCTGTTGAACAAAATTGCTATCTCGAAATTTTCATCGGACGATTTTAAGAACAAATAAGCGTGGGAGGGGGTCTAGTTACTCACCAATTTTTGGTTACTTAAAAATGGCACTAGAGCTTTTAATTTCCGTTCGAGTGACGTAGCGGATACCCAAACTGTCTGACACCACCGGAACTGCTCCAACATTTTACATCCAACCTACCCTCATTAGAGCATATATTTATAGCCAAAGAGATTTTTAGGAGCCGAAGAGATTCGGAGTTAACTTAAAAACGAGTGATCCCTCTCGCAACATTCTGAAACCACTGGGTCGATACAATCGCCCCTGGGAAAAATAAAATAATAATAAACACGCATTCACGATCTTTCTTCTGGCAAAAATTACTAATTCCAAATTTTTGTATTTAGGAGCTTTAAACCTCTGCAGGAGGGATTTCGCTCAATCTGAATCGCTGAATATGATGGTGTATGAAAAGCAGTTCCGGTGAAACCACTGGGTCGATACAATCGCCCCTGGGAAAAATAAAATAATAATAAACACGCATTCATATCTTTCTTCTGGCAAAAATTACTAATTCCAAATTTTTGCATTTAGGAGCTTTAAACCTCTGCAGGAGGGATTTCGCTCAATATGAATCGCTGAATATGATGGAATATGATGCTAGAAAGATCTCGCCGAAGAGATTCGGAGTTAACTTAAAAACGCCTCTAAACACAATGCTAGTAAGTTCGGTTGGTCTAGGGGCTTATGTAAACGCAAGTACAACTGAGCAGAAATTATAAGTGAAAGTGGACACACTTAAAATCCAAAATGGTAGCCTTTTGCTATCTCCCTCTCCTTCCAAGACACCAAAGTAGAAATCCAGCTATCTCTAGTGATGCAGCTTACAACCTTATAGCGTTGATCACCCTGACCAGAAAATAAAGTCAAAAGTTTACAGTATATACGAAAAAGGAAGTGCTTCTCTTCACCTCAAGCTAGGCAGTCTAAATGTACTTTCCAGTTTCTAACCCTAGATTATTGTTCAAAATTTCGTTTACAACTCAATATGACTCTTACTGTCGTATGTTCCGTGCAATTTCCTTTAGCTGCTGCGATCTCACTTTCACCAGTTTTCAAATTACATTTATCTGTGAACCATTTTCATCAATTACCCCCTTAAACATTTTATGTGACCTTAAATTAGAATTAGCGCACTTGTAAAATAACGATTTTGTCGTTATCGGACCTTCAATTTTTGCCTTGGCTTCTCTTTTGTCCTTTGTTTTGAACCTTTGTTTTTTAACAGAGGATGATGCAGCATCAGGTTCTTGGCTAACGTAATTATAAACTCTGAGGTTTTTATCTATAGCTATTTCATTGTTTGGAGCTTTTAGAAAGTGTTGAATGTCAAATTTTGCCCCGGTTTGTCTTTTATAATTATGAAATACATATCGAAGAAACTGAATTTTTTAAACAAAAGCATGGTAAGCATTGATGAGCTTATCCATGTCAAAAACCCAAGCTCAAATATTATAACTATCATTTTCAATTTTGACACGTTTTGACTCCACTGTCGCTTATCTTCTAGCCAATTTTTTTCTTCTTCATTTTGGATTTTTATTGCTTCAGACAATTTGCCCATGCCCTTTACTTTAGCTGCCCTTGTTGGTCTAGATTTACATAAAGGTCCAGCTTGTAGATTTGTTAATTGTTTGTGCAATATCTTCGGTTTAGTTCAATGGTTTAATGGAAACCCAAGCAAGCACCTAACAAAGAATAAAGTGAATTATTCACCAATTCTTCTCTGGATCTGCTTGGTGGGAAAAAAACTTCCTTTTCTTACAGCGAATTATCATTTATAACACTTTTAAACTTTCGTTTTTTGGGTTTTGTCTCACGTAATAGTCCAGGCTGTTGATTCTAGCCCGTTGTTGATTTATTCGGGGTGTTCTCTTGGTCTTATTACTTTTTATAGTTTGGTCGGCTCCAAAGAATCATCATTTTAATTCTCAAAGATATTTGATTTTTCGAGCAAGTCTGATTTCTAACAACGATTTCTACTAAGCCTCAAACTTTCGTTTTTTTTTACGCCTACTGAACTATTGTAATCCTTCTCAAAATACATACAAATATTTTTACAATTACCAATTTTTTGCTGTTTAAGCAATTTAATGAGACTTTTCCATGTATGAAAATTTTCAATTTTTCCAAACCTTTGTGACAACATCATTGTAATGCTGCCAAGATGTCTAGAAAAAGGACGTGACTGAAAGTATTTTTTTCAAAAATTAAGGTTTTTAACGAACTTTTCAGACCTCTGACATATCTAGATTGATCTTTTGTGTGATAATATTCTAAGATACCAATTTTCCCCCCAAAAAATATGGAGCCATTAACGAGAAAAAATAAATACATATATATATATATATATATATATATATATATATATATATATATATATATATATATATATATATATATATATATATTTATCAACTCAACAGGTTCGAATTCCTAAGTTTGATAAAAGTTTTTATTATTACTATCTACACACAAAACATCGGAAAAGTACTTAGAACCTTTAATCCTTTAATTAAGATAAGTTTAAACTACTCTTGAAAACTTACCAATTTAAGCGAGATTTTCCTTCTTTAGTTCAAACTGTTTTATGTCATCTCTTACCCTTATTATTCCTAGATTATTCCTTGAACCAAAATTAAGCAATTTAAACTTATGATTGAGTTACTCTTGAACTTGAATTCAGCTCTTTAATTATAACTATGGTATATAAGATTTAAAAATTTTGTTGTTAGAAATATGTTAAAGGATTCAAATTAGAGGCAAAGTTCAAAAAAACTACTTTTAGAGATATCTAAAAATGTTAAAATCAGGGGAAATACTTCGGTGCCGACTGCAGTATAGAGTGAGTAGTGTAGTTCAAGTTCAAATACATTGTCTTTATACTTTACTTCCTTCTTCCATCATACCCATGGACTCATTATATCCCTATCCTTATCCACTACTTCTTTTATTTACTATAATGGCTTATACACAATTGTAAATCAATATAAACAGTTTAACTAAAATTGATTTAACATATGAAATAAGTTAATCGGGCTTATTAACAGATAAAAACGTCAATCTCACATAACGAAAACAATCGGTCCATTCATCGACAACGAGAACCACAATATTAACACTTTAAATAATATGCAGATTAGTCACAGGTTCTACTTTAATTCACAACTTTTTTTTTTCAAACCTTTTGTTTTAAAAAGAAAATAACCAAATACCTTCCTGTTCCTAACCCCAGGGGAGATTTCCAATAACCAAAAAAAAAAAAAGAAAAAAAGAAATGAACATGAACTAAATGAACCTAATTTGGAAATTCACATAATCCCTGCATTACATAATTCTATAATATTTAGAATAATCGTAAACTATTTAGTTACCACAACTTCTTTTAATAATTTTTTTGGTAATTATAGTAACTGATTTTTCACATTTTCTTACATGACGCTAGGGAGCTCATTTGGCATCGGATTCATTATTTCAGAAATATGCTATGTTTGGAGCAAAATTTGATCATATAGATGTGGAAATGGGACCGCAGAGTTAATAAATAGGTCTTATCACTACTGAACATCAAATTTTCACCTAAGCTTATTCCTAACCTTAGCGACTTAGTCTTCTTATCCTTAATTTTCCCCACTCTTGGAACCTGAAGTCGCAAAACCTCTAATGTTCATTTATTTTGCAAGAACTTTCATCTAGAATGCTTAAATCATCAGCATAATCTAAGTCCTAAGTCCAGGAGAGTTTCACTTTCCCATTTGATTCCGTGTTCTCCCATTACCCTTGCTTTGCTTCTTCGGACAATTAAATTTATCCATAAAATGTGGATAGTATTTTACCCTGTTTAGCTCCTGATTAAATACGAGAACAGGTGCTAACCTCATTTCCTTAACCGGAAATGACTCATTTCTTAACCGGAAAAACTTTATTCTCGCATAATGCACTAATCCCTTTAGCGTATTAATCTGCTATACCACACAAGGATTTGACATATGCTAAAGCTCTTTTATAATCTGAATCCTTCCATTGATCATAACCTATAAGACTTAGGATTAAATGTGTTTGGTCACTCAGCCACTTCTCAATTATCAATATAACAGTAAAAATTTGGTGGACACATGAGTAGTATCCCCAAGTTGGTTTCCGGAAGGTCCATAGGGGTAAACCTGAAGTAACTAATCCCCAAAATTTTTGTACGTACTCCTGGGTCTCACCCAGTACTATAGTACACCTGTAACGGTGTAGTCCACCCGTACGTTATGTGCCATAGGAAGTTTTTAAAGGCAACCATAGGAGGGTTTTCAAAGGCACACATAGGAAAGTTTTTAGAGAGCCCCGACTGAATCAGGATTCCTTTGGATGTTACGTAATAGAGGTTTGTTTTCTTCATGATTACTTAGGTTGTTACGTAGTAGGGAATGTTTTCTTGAAGACATTTCAAGACTTTTTCTTCAGACATTTTTCATCAAGATGTTTTTTCAAGACGTTTCAAGACATTTCAAGCGTTCGACATTCTTACGACATTTTTTTTAAGACTTTTTTTCAAGGCGTTCAAAACATTTAAGACATATTTCGATACATTTTTCTTCAAGGCGTTTCAAGACATTTGAGGACTTTTTTAAAGACATTTTTCTTCAAGATGTTTTTCGAAGACATTTCAAGATGTTTTAAAAAGATTTTTTCTTCAATACATTTTTCAAGATGATTCAAATCATTTCAAGACATACTTTAAAACTTTTTTCTTCAAGACATTTTTTCAAGATTTTTCAAAACATTTCAAGACATTTTTGCGACATTTTTCTTGTAGACCTCTTGTAAGACGTTTTAAGGCTTTACAAAACATTTTTAAGACACTTAGCTACAAGATTTTTTTCAAGATTTCTTTGATTGCTATGTAATAGGGAATGTTCACTTATGCTAAAGATGATGCATTCTCGCGTGATATGTTGGAGGTCAGGGACTCGTGGGGTAGCCCTTGCTTTTAAATGTGGGGGAAACTTAGGTGGATTCTACTTAATAACGATGAACACGTAGGCTGTTACATTTTTTCTCCGGGATTTCTTTTTTCCCTCAAGGAGCTTGTTTCTTGTTCGGGATTTCATTTTCTTTTCAAGGCATTTTTTTCTTATTGAGATTTCATTTTCTTTTGGGATGTTTTTCAGGAAACCTTTAAAAATGAAAGATTTTTATCCGCATTAGGATTTAAAATAGAATTCTCTTCATTGGAATGGAGCACTAGATAACTTATTCGAGACACGGTGAATTCCCCGTCCCACTTACTAGTAGGAATAAATTGACCGCATGTTTCCAACCCTTTCCACAAAAGAGCGAACACGCATCCCAATGTTATTGATTATTGCTTTATTAGATCCGCCTTATTACAGCGTTATTATTTTCTAACATGATCTAGACTGGTTACATTAGCTCCTGAATCAGTAAGAAGTTAAGGAGCATTTGCCTTAGATACTTTATTGCGTAAATGTTAACGTATTGAAGAGTCATCCCGTAAGGAGAAATCGAAAGGACACAGGCTTATGTACATACAAATTTTATTAATAAGAAAACACTGTAAAATCATGAAATCACAAAAAGCAGTTAAAACTCAACAAATGGAAAAAACGTGGAAAAGCTGATAAAGGACAAAATATAAGCAAAATGAACCATGAAGGATTTTAGTGCTTTTAAAGCTTTTTAAGCTTTTAATGAAAATGCCACGTTTTTTTAGCCGTTATTGTGCATATTCATGCCACCGTGACAATATGTGGCTGATCCACCCCCTACCGACCAATTCAAGAAGTGAGATTTGTTATCATCGATAAGTTTAAACCATATTAAGAATTATTTCTGAAAGTTTTTAATAGAAATGCCTCATTTTTTGACTGGGTGTTAGATTTTAGTCTCCCCCACAACCGAAAAATCCTTTTAACACCCTCCACTATAACTTTGTAATGTAGAAAATGCTAGTCCAAGCAATTCACGTCACCGTGTCATACTATGAATGGCAGATGGCTCCCCTTGGCACCTTTCAT
Organism: Artemia franciscana; assembly: GCF_032884065.1. Taxonomy (NCBI): domain Eukaryota; kingdom Metazoa; phylum Arthropoda; class Branchiopoda; order Anostraca; family Artemiidae; genus Artemia; species Artemia franciscana. Next base: position 8,902,079 of record NC_088876.1, read on the forward strand.
CATTCCAAAAGCATTTTTTCAGACATTTTCGTGATAAAAACATGATTAAACTGTAAAGGTTTGTATTTTTCCAAGCCACCCCCAACGTGATACACAAAGTCAATTCACACCACTGTGCCACACTATGAGTGACTCTCTGGCAGCCTCTAGAGCCTCTCATCATTCATAAGAGGTTTGCCGGATATTTTCTGGTAAAAAATTATGCATTAAAACCATTGGATTATGTTTTTGCAAGCAAACCCTCCTTGATGCACCATGTCATTTCACGCTACCGTACCACACTATAACTGTCTCTATGACACTTTCTGGCACCCTTCATCATTCCTGAGACATGTTTAGTTTTTTTTTATAAAGTGATATCCAATTCCTCTTCCCCCACTCCTGACCCCGATTAAAAAGGTTCCACCTCCGCTTCAGCTGGCCTCCACCCTAGTTCAATCGATTCCAGCTTCCAGTACACAAGCTCCGATCCCAGCACTAAATCTGAATCTGTTTGCGTCAGATCTAGATTCCACACTCGCCCACCTAGATTGCCCACGGATTCCAACAATTACATTCTGAACACCCCGATTCCAAGATTTTGTATGTGGCTGCTTCCGTGGTAGTCTATGGCTACCAAATGGTACCATTCTTGTGCAAACAGTTACACCTAAGGGATTCTCAACCATTTCCGAACAAGAATAACTTCGTATTCTAAAAATAACCATTGTTTTAATTTGAATAGTTGAAAATTGCCATTTTATTGTTAGATTATGATGTTCCATGGCAATTCCCAGGCCATTGACTGTCAATAGCCATTGACAGTCAATGGCTAACATTTGGCAACCTCTGCAAAGCATTATGATACATATGGCATTTTTGAACATTTTCCTGCAAAAAGGCTCGTTTACACTAGAATCGACCGTCAATCACAAATCCTTCTTGCGAAAAACAAAATGTTTCTTTCGAAACAAAAAAAGGTCTTACAAAACAGAAATACATAAAAAAAATCAGAGATTGTTCATACAAAATACAAAATACTTTTTACAAAACCAAAAATACTTCTTAAAAACCAAAAAATAATTCTTATAAGACAAAAATACATCCTAAAAGATCACAAATTCTTCTTACAAAATACAAAATACTTCTTACAAAACAAAAAGTACATCCAAAGATATCACAAATTCTTATTACAAAATAAAAATGCTTCTTGCAAAACAAAAATATATTTATACTAAACCAAAATACATCCTAAACAATCAAACTGTTCTTACCAAATACAAAATACTTGTTACAAAACAAAAAATACTTCTTACAAAACAAAAAATAATTACAAAACAAAGAATAATTTTTACATAACAAAAATTAAAGTGAGCCAACCCGGCTCAATAGTAACAGACATTCTAAACACGGAATTTTGATAGCAATAGTTAAATCAAAAGAATCGTATTTTAAGGCTGATTTCAAATATATAAGTTTCATCAAGTTTCGTATTACCCATCAAAGCTTACGAGCCTGAGAAAATTTGCCTTATTTTAGAAAATAGGAGGAAACACCCCCTAAAAGTCATAGAATCTTAACGAAAATGACACCATCGGATTCAGCGTATCAGAGAACCTTGTCGTAGAAGTTTCAAGCTCCTATCTACAAAATTGTGGAATTTTGTATTTTTGGCCAGAAGGCAGATCACGGATGCATGTTTATTTGTTTGTTTATTTTTTTGTTTTTTTTTCCCCAGGGGTGATTGTATCGACCTAGGGGTCCTAAAATGTCGCGAGAAGGCTCATTATAACGGAAATTAAAAGCTCTAGTGCCCATTTTAAGCGACCAAAATAATTGGAGGGCACCTAGAACCTCTTCCACGCTCATTTTCCCCCAAAGTCACCGGGTCAAAATTTTGAGATGGACATTCTGTTCAGCTTTGTCGACAACATAACAACTATGTCTTTGGGGACGACTTCATCCCCCAAAGTCCCAAGGGGAGGGGCTGCAAGGTACAAAATTTGGCCATTGTATACATACAGTGATGTTCTTACAGATTGTTCTTACAAAATGACATATTCTTAATGCTAATATCCATTCATTTTAATTCATAGATGACGACACGTTTTGAATATCTCAAGTGTTTAGAATTAGATATATATAATGATAATAATAATCATAATAATTGATTTGTGCCCTCTATGCATTCAAAAGATGTACACAGAGGAGAATGAAAAGAAAAATGAAAAATATAAAAATTACGCTTCTAATGAAGCTGCAAGTTTTGTAATTGAAGTAGTAGTTGGATTACTTTAGCTGCAGTAGCAGTATTAGTCAAAGTAGCAGTGGTAGTAATGCTAGTAGTGGCATGCACATATTACCTTTTGTCAGTCGATCTTCCCCTTTAAGCATTCTCTGAAAGTTCCAAATTAATACCCGAATCCATTTTTGAGATACGGCCGCTTAAAAATATGCATGCTAATAGTGTGCTTTGATTTAGATCAAATTCCCCCTCAATATTCTGTCAAATTTTGACCCTCTTACGCGTAACCTTAATTGTACTAGTACCCTAAATTGGTCATATTGTGCTTTGATTTAGTTCAAATTCCCCTTTAATATTCTTTTAAATTTTCACCTTCATACGCGTAACCCTTTTGTACTTGTAGTATAGCAGTAGGTAGCAGTTGGAACAGTACGAGCAGTAATAGTCTTGTTTTAGTAGTAGTAGTAGTAACAGTAGTAGCAGCAGTATAAATAGCAGTAGTAGCTAGTAGGCCTACGTGTTACGATTCGATCAGTTGAACATCCCAATTGTGATGCCCCAGAATTTCTTTTTGATACAGTAAGCTGTTCTGAAAACATCGCTGAAACGTCCTTATCAGAAACCTGTTTTTATATATTACGTTTTGATTTAGTTCAATTTTCCAGTCACTGTTTCCTCATATTTTTGTTTCAGTATCCACAGCCTTGGTAGTATATGCTACAGAAGCAGTAGTTTTAGTGATAATATTTGTAGTAGTAGTAATAGTTTTGGTAGCAGTCATAGTAGAAGTAGTTGTAGTAGTAGTAGTAGTGGTGTGCAAATGTTGCCTTTTTGTTCAATAAATCATCTCGCTTATAATTTTCTGGAACTCTTAAATTAATTTACTTAGTCATTCTTAAGTTACGACTTTTTGACAACCAGTATGCACATGACGTGTATTAATTTAGTTCAACAATCATCTCAATATTCCCTGAAAGCATCCCCTAAATGCCCTTCGTCTTTTTGGAATATAAAGTTCAAACATGACTACTCTTTTTTAATAACATGTACAATAGGTTAACAATGAAGGAATTTTCTACTTATAGCCACTGCACTGATGCCTATATGGGATTTGACATCCCCAAAGGCAAACTTACTGGACCTTTTAACAATGAAGAACAAAATAGCTGTTTTAAACTTTGGATTACATATGTTTTGGAAAATGATGAGTAAGGGGGGGGGGTGGTTGCCTTCAAATCATTTTTGCTTTTCAAAAAGAGCACTAGAAGTTTCAGTTTCTACAATCAAATGAGCCCCATCTGAAGTTTATACGACCATCTATTCCATAAAACCTTATATACCAAGGGATATAATGTACAACCCTTGCCCTTACCCATTTGTTCTGAGCAAATTAAGTCTCCCGTTTCAAAGTCCCGGGAACATTGTCCGTCATAGGCCAACCCAAAAATCTCCTTCATCCCTCCGGTAGACTATCTATCAACAATTGAAAATGACATCATTTTTATACAATGCTAAACAAGGTTTATGCTAGCTTTACCTCTCATTTAGGCTATATGTCTTGGCTGTTTCTTTAATTAGTCACAACTTGATGGCAACTTGATTTCAATTCAAAGGGAGTTTGATTTCTGGGGTATTTTGTCAACCCTGGAGGCATTATTACATGTTTCTTTGAATAATTTTAACAAAATCGATACAAAACAATTTCAATGAGATAAGTTTGGGGAAAAGAGGGCTTCAAGGGGGGGGTTGTTGCACTTTTTAACTTTTATAAGGGAGGTAGAACTTCTAATTTCCATTCAAATGAACTCTCTACAAAGTTTATATAACCACCCCTTCAATAAGAGCCTTATATGACCTCCTGAGATTGCTTAAACCCCATAGTCCCAGGCTCTGGGGGGTTGTTTCCACCACTAAGGCCTTGTAATTTGGACTATTTTGAGTAAAATAATCGTAACTTTTCTATTCAATGAATTTTGACGAAATGAGGACGTGGGGAGGGGCTCGTTGCCCTCAGACTACTTTTGGGTCTGAAAATAGGCACTAGAACTTCTGATTCCGAGTCAAATGAGCCTCCCCCAAAGCTTATAATAGCAGCCCTTCCATAAAATACCTTATATATTAATAAAGGGCAACTAGTTTAACTTATAGTCCTTGCCCTAAGGACTGTGGGTTGTCAGCCCGAAAGACAGGATTAGTGGATCTTTAAACTCTGTTAATCAAAAAGGCTATCTCAAAATTTTGATCGGACGTGTTTGACGGAATGTTGGGTAGGGGGGGGGTCTGGTAGCCCTCCGATCACTTTTGACTCTTTAAAAGGGCACTATGACTTCCAATTTTTCCAATCAAATAAGACCCGTTCTAGGTTTATACGATCACCTATTCCATACAAACCTTGTATGCCCTTGGGGGATAGCATACAACCCTTGCTCCTGGGTTCTATGGGTTTAACAAAATTACTATCTCACGATTTCAATCAGATGCGTTTGGGGAAAGCAGAGGTTCAGAGGGGGGATAGCTACGTGTCGAGGCTTTAAAAAGAACTGAAATTTCAATTTCCAGTATAATCAGCCTTCTCAAAAGTCTATAAGACCTTCCCTTCCATAAAAACCTTTTATGCCCTCTGGGCATAACTTAAAACCTTACCCCCAGGCTTTGGGGTTTTATTTTAACCCTGAATGCCTTGTTATATGATCTTTAGACTATTTTGAGTAAATGGCAATATCAAAATTACTATTGGATGCATTTTGGGAAAGGAGACGAGGGGGAGGGCTATTATCCCTCCCTACCACTTTTGGATCTGAAAAAGGGTACTAGAGCTTCTGATCTTCAATCGAATGAGCCCCTCCAAAGCATATACGACCACCCCTTCCAAAAAAACCATAAATATTTTTAATAATGGGCAGCTTTAATAACTTATAGTCCTTGCACTGAGGGCTTTGGGGGGGGGGTGTCAACCCCAAAGACACAATTACTGGACCTTCCGACTATGTTGAACAAAACGGCTATCTCAAAATTCTGATTGAATGTCCTTGAGGAAATGATGGGTGTGGGAGGTAAGGCTGGCTGCACTTTTGAATCTTAAAAATGGCCCTAGAACTTTCAATTTCCAATCGAATGAATCCATTTTGAAGCTTCCACGACAAGTTTCTCTAACGAATTTCTGTGGTCAGAAACAAATTAATAGACATTGTGCCAACATCGTTCTTTACTTAGGCAACACTATTGCGCTGCTTGCAAGGATGTTTATCACCCAGTGTCCTTAGTCAGAGATTAAACAAGCTCATCAATAAATACTCACAGATTAAATATACTCACTGTAAACATTAGAGAATATTAGAAAATAATACCATTAAAAAAAGAAGCAAAGTTAAAAAAATATTAAAAATCTCAAATAGTAAATTGAAAATTAAAATCGAAAATTGACAATTTTTGAATTTGAATTGATGTTCACTCACATTTCCATTCTCCAAAGGCTGGATTGCTCATTCATTCAAAGATTGCATATTAATTTGATTCAAATAACTTGTGAAACGAATACTACGATGAAATAGAACATTTTGAAAAAAAATTACGTATCTAGCGAGAAAGTACATTCGTGAGTCGTATAACATTTACTGTTAGAAAAGAAAATGTGTCCACACCTTATTTGACCCTTTCTTGCATCGACAGAAAAGAAAGGATTAAAAGAAAAGATAAATAGTGGGAACAAATCAGCTTAGACTCACAAATATCCTGAAGAAAAATGATGAAAAGGTTTCCTAGGTTTTATGGCTTACTTTCTTCGAATATATGAAATTAAAAAAATTTCCACCTAGCAAGTGCCTAGGACGCAAGACATTTCCAAAGATCTTATCTTTATAGCTTAATCCTTAAAATAGCTTCCTGACATTCTTTTGAACTGCTAATATGACGAATGAAAAGATGACACAACATAATCTTAAAAATATAAAAGTATAACAAATAGCTTATTCCTGAAATACTCAGCATCCAACATTAAGGATGAATAGAAAGCTAAATCTAATTTCTGTCATTCCAGAAAAAACAAGATTAAGTGAAAAGATAATTAGCAAGAAAAAAATTACGAAAGTAAGTTTTTGAGACTTTCAAAAACTGTCCGGTTGGAAAATGACGAGGAAAATTCCCAATTTTTCCTAGATTTTCTTTTCTCGACTATTTTAAAGTTAATCTTATCAAATATATTCAAAGCAATTTATATCCATCAAAGTAGATATTCCTATTCAATGCTATTCAAATGGCAAAGTAAAAAAAAATATCACCTAAGAAGTTCGAAAAAATTAAAGATATGATAAAAAGCCTTGAATATTTAACGTTCACGAAAAAAATGCACCTACACCTTATTTCACCCACTCCTGGATTAGCAAGAAGAAACAAGTGTACGGTTTGATAATTAGCACGAAAAGCTTTAATATTCAAAAATTATCTTTCAACGAAAATGAAAACATTTTCCTAGCTTTCATGTTTTTTTTCCTCGTCTATGTGAAAGCAAAAAATTTTTGGCCACTGGAATTTTTGACTGGAAGGTAGGAAATTTCTAGCATTTGAAGTCTTTCTAATAACACCTTTCAATAGCTTTCAAATACTAAATTGAATAGCTGATCTAACAAATGAAAATTTGTCAGAAATATTCTAAGAGGTTTAAAAGCATACTATAAACAAGATACTACTCCTGAATTGTAAATCGTCAAAGATTAAAAAAAGACATAGAACTAAAAGGAAAGTTTACTTACACCTGGAAAAAATTTTACTGGTAAACGAAAGATCATCAGCAGAAAAAAAAAATCAATGGGCACTTCCATAAAACTGTTGTTTACTAAAATATCAAAAATTCCGACGCTTATGGGTCTTTACTTTCTAAGCTGTATGAAAAAGAAAAAATTTTTACCTATTGGGCATTTAGAAAGAGCTACATTTCCACTAAATTAAATCTTTGGGATCAATTTTACATATTCGTTTGAATAACAAATAAAACAAATACAAAGACGATCTAAAATTTCTGCAAAATCAAATATACTTCAAAAATGCGCCTGAATTTTAAAGCATCCAATAGGGAAGACATAGAAATCAAGCTTGATTTTACCTATTCTTGGAAAAAATATAAGCAGAATAGACAGTTAGTTGAAACAAATCAATTTCGACTTTAAATATTACAGAATATAAGATAATATTATATCATAAAATATTCACGAATGTATCACATAATATCAAACAATAAATATTATACAGTTTTATATTTAACAAGAAAATCAGCTTCGAGTTTCAAAAATTGTCTCAAAGGAAAAAGTGTTTCTAGGTTTTCTAGTCTTTCTCTTACAGACTATCTGAAAGTAGAACATTTTCACTTATCAAATACCTAGAGAGTAATACATTTCCACTAAATTAGGTCTTTTCCTTTTATTTAAGCTAAGAAGTTCCAATCTGGTGCATATATTAAAGATTGATTTGCATTTTATTAGATGGAATTTTCGGAAATTATAAGTCGTTACCATGATATTAGAATACAAACGTGAGCTGTAGCTTCAGTTGGTGTAAATCACATCGTTGTCCTATGTTTTGTCGTATAGCCTCATCGAGGAATTAATTTGAAAAATCCTTTCTCAAAAAGAAGTTTTCAAAGAGAATCAATTTAAAATATTAAGCCTAAGACGAGCAGAAGTAAATTCTAATGATAATTCAAACTTAAAACGAACAGAAATAACAATTAAAGAATAAATGAAACCCAAAACGATAAAAAAATTATTTATTACAATGACTATTCAAGTCAAGCTGGATAATAACAAAAGTTACCACATACAGAAGAAAGGATAGCCGCTCCAGGTGCTTAACCTTAAAGTCATCATCAGGCCAGAGTGTCATTTGCACTTAAGAAAAAATTAAAGAAAATCGCCATGATAATTAAATTTAATGAAAATCAAAGGAAGCGTATTAGCACTGCCAAAGTGAAGACCGATGTGGGCACAATGTGTTATTATTTTTTCTAACCAAGCCACTTTGTCTAGAATGAGTTATCGTAGAAATTTCAAAGAAGCTAATTCAATTGAAAATTAACAGTTCTAGTACCCTTTTTAGATTAAAAATGATGGGAGGGCAAACAGACCCCCCTCACTCTCATCATTTCCTAAACAATTTCAATCAAACTTTTGAGATATCCATTTTCTTCAGCATAGTTGAAAGATCCAACAATTATGACTTTAGAGATGACAAGCTCCCCCTTAACCCCAACAACCCTCAGGGCAAGAGCTATAGGCAATACTAGTTGTCCATTATTAACGTATAAGGTCCATATGGAACACCTGATCGTATGAGCTATCGTTCATAGAAAATTCAGAAGAAGCTCATTCGGTGGGAAATTGGAAGTTCTTGTGCCCTTTCCAAGAGTCAAAAGTGATGGGAGGTCAGCTAGTGTCCCCACTTCCTCTTTTCCCAAACGTATCCGACAGAAATTTTGAGATAGCCATTTTGTTCAAAATAGTCCAAATATCATATAACAAGGCCTTCATGTTTGAAACAAACCCCCAAAGTCTTGGAGCAAGGGTTGTAAATTATACCCCGGGACATAAAAGGTTTTTGTTGAAGGGGTGGTCGTATAAATTTTGGAGAAGAGGGATTCGATTGGATATTGAAAGTTCTACTTCCTTTTTTACGAGCCAAAAGTGATTGAAGGGCAACTATCCCCCCCCCTACGCCTTTACGTTCCTAAATGCGTCTGATCAACATTATGCGATAGTCATTTAGTTCATAATAGTCCAAGGGAATGTAGCAATGCCTCTAGGGTTAAAACCCCCTCCCCTCCAGATCTTTAGCGTAAGGGTTGTAAGTAATGCCCGTAGGCCATATTAGGTTTTCGTGGAGTGGTTGGTCGTATAAACTTTGAAAGGAGTTCTTTTGATTGGAAATTGGTAGATCTAGGGCCCTTTTTAGAATCAACAGTGATTGGGGGTGGGTCAACAAGCCTCCCCATCCCCCACGCCCAGCATTTCCCAAAAAACTTCCAAGAAAGTAAGACAGCTATTTTGTTCAACAATATTGAAAAATTTAGTAATCATGTCTTTGGGGATCTCCCCAAGCAGTCAGCTCAAGGGCTGTAAGTTAGGCAATTCGTCCATTGTTTACATAAAGTATATGTTGTTGAGAAAGGTAGGCATTTTTAGCCTTTACTTTCCAAAAAGACAAAGGGCACTCAGGTGAGCCTTTCAGAAAATGTTGGGAGGAGTGTTATACTTAATCAACACATGTTATGTGCACACGCTTTCATAAAAAGGTGTAATTTAGGAACAACCGGGTATATTAATTTGGAGCTTTCAATGAATGATAAGGGAGATAACCAATTGACCAAAAAGGCAATATGTGTACATTACTACCACTGCTACTAAAATACCATTCCTACTACTGCTACCACTACTAAGACTACCTCTGCTACTACTGCTACTACTACTACTACTACAACTACTACTACAGCTACTACGGCTACTACTAACTACTACCACTACTACTAAAAATACCATTACTACTAAGCTACCACTACTAAGACTACTGCTCTTGGTACTACTACTGCTAGTACTATTATTACTACTACTACTACTACTACTACTACTACTACTACTACTACTACTACTACTACTGCTGCTGCTGCTGCTACTACTGCTACTACTAATACTACCACTACTACTGCTAAGACTGTAGCTTCTGTAGCGAGTACTACCAAGGCTGAAGACATTGAAAAGAACATCTGGTGAAACGTTGAGGGGAATGTTCAACTAAGTAGATATACACTGTGTGCATAGAGATTGCTGATGCTGACACATCAGTAAGACTTTTAGAAAGGCTTACCGTATAAAGATGAAACTTCTGTGGCATCATAAGGGGCATATTCAACAAACCAAAAGGTAACATGTAACTGCTATTACTGCTTTTAATACTGTTGAAACCACTATTACTACTGCTACTAACACAACGCTATCACTGCTACTACTTCTCCTACTACTACCCTTTCTGCTATGATACTAGTACTATTAAGGCTACGCGTAGAAGGTGAAAATTTGAAAGGATTTGGAGGGAATTTAAACTAAATCAAAACGCACTATGTGCATGCTGATTGCCAAAAGGGCGTATCTCAAGAATGACTTTGGGTATTAAGTTGTAATGATGTAGAGAATGTTGAAATTGGATAATCAATTGACCAGAAGTTAATATGTGCATGATACTACTAACACCACTACCATTTACTAGGACTACTACCACTACTAATGCTCCTAAACTACTCCAACTTCTACTTCGGTTGCAACTAGTTGTAAGGCAGAAAAATATTAAGATGAAAAAGGCGCCAAAAAGGGGTCAAAAGGGCACATCAGCAATATTTTTTTAACGACTGAACGTATCAAGGTGTAGCTTTCAGGGTATCAGGAGGGGGATGTTCAAATGACCAATAGGTAATATGTACATACTACTATTGTTATTCACACTAATACTACTACTGTTACTACTAATACCAGTACAACACTAGTATGGCTATTACTTCTGCTACTAAAACTACTACTGCTATGATACTAGTACTATTAAGGCTAAGTGTGTGAAACTAAAAACTTGATATAATGTTGAGGGGAAATTTGAACTGAATTAAAAGACACTATGTGCATGCAGATTTTTAAAAGGACAAATCGCAAGAATAGACTTAGAAATTAAGTTGGAACTTTCAGAGAATGCTTAACGGGGAAGATAAACAACCAAAAGGCAATATCAAAACGCGACTCCTAAAACTACTATTACTGCTACATTACTATTATTACTATTCTAACTACGTCTTCTATTGCAATTATTTGTAAGTTTAAGAGCATTAAGATGAAAATTTCAAGAATCAAAAGAATATACAGGTCATAAAAAGGACATATTGGCAATATCATAGCAATGGCTAATCGTATCATTGAAATTTCCAGGCGATGAGTTGATGAAAGGAATGTTCAACTCACCAAAAAGTGATATGTGGCGTCTGGTTATCTAATTTATTCTATTGGTTTTTTCAATATCTGACGAAGACAATTATTCTTCAAAGACTCATAAGTTTCAGCTTCTGAGAATATAATGTGAATTTGGAAACTGGTAGAAATCTCTGAAATGCTGCAATTGCTAGAGCTATTCCGGTACATGGTTCTTTTTCAGTGTCGCTACTGAAAGTTACTGTATCTATTTACTTGCAGTCTGTCACCTGTTTGATGTCTTGGCCTAGTAGTTGAATTCCTATGCATAAATTGCTAACTGATACAGCTTTTCATGCTATCAGAACATCTGACCGAAGATTTAGTCTGAAAACAAAATTAGAGGCGAGAGCTAGTCTTATTCGTGCTTTTTGGTGACCTCGAAACAATGACCTTTAAACAAGCCTTTTTTGACTGTTCACTCGTTGGAGAGGGACCTAATATAAATCCCCAAATTCTTATCATTACAACATAAAGCAGTAGGGTTACCAATTCTCAGCTGAACTTGGTCTTAAGTGATGTTAGTTAAGTCTCCTAGCTAAGCCTTTTGGGGCGAATAGCTTTTCTTACCTTTTCTTACCATTGGGGGTATTTTATTCTTGTATCTATGCGGGCAAGCTAGTGAATGTCAAACCCATGTTTTAAATTTGGTCTAACTAATTTATTGGACTAAATGATGCTAAGGGACTAAGCAATACAATGTCAAGGAGAGGGGTGGGAATAAATATGTCCTTTTTGACGTGAAAGATCGTTTTGTAAAAATTATAATGCTAGTAAAAAGAAGAAATGGTTTTCAGTCCATGCATTCTCTACAAGTAAAATTGTTGGAGAGGGAGCGGGTTAGGGGGAGGATTAGGGATGAAAAGTTTAGGGCTTTAGGGCTTAGGGGTGACACGTGACAAGTATGACAATGTCATTGCAACGCTGATGTATGTAAAAAACGAAATCAAAACACATTAAGAACTTTTTCATAAATTAATGCCCATAACAAATTTCCAAGAACTTCTGGCCTGTTTAGGTCGTTTTTTAGGCCAGAAAATCTCAGTATGCCAATTTTCCCATAAATATATGTTGTCGTTTTCGAGAAAAATCATTTTTCACTTATAAACATAGTATATAATTAAAAATTTAAAACCGGGAATGAATTTTTCGTCTTCAATTTATGTACCGTTTTTATTTTGTAATTATTGAATATGCTGATCAATTTGGCTTTGTACTCATTTATCCTTGTACTAACTTAAAACGAACAGAATTTACTTTGTATATGAAAGGGGCTGCTTCCTCATCAACGCCCTGCTCTTTACGCTAAAGTTTGACTCTTTCTGTTAACTCCACTTTTTAAAACAGTAAAAAACTTTAGCGTAAAGAGCGGGGCGTTGATGAGGAAGCAGCCCCTTTCATATACGAAGTAATTTCTGTTCGTTTTAAGTTATAATGCCGCTCCATACTTTCCGTTAAAAAAATTTGTTTTTTTATATTTAATTTCTGAACCTTTTTGAATCAATGCATGTTTTGATTTTGGCTCTCTGCAGATGAATAATTAAAATGAAATTTGCATATTTATTTTTTGGCTAAATGGCTTTCTCATAGTTTTGATCGAATGATTTTGAGAAAAAAGAAGCGGGGGAAGTGGCCTAGTTGCCCTCCGATTTTTTGGCTACTTAAAAAGGCAACTAGAACTTTAAATTTTTTACGAATGTTTTTATTAGTAAAAGATATACGTAACTTACCAATTAGCTTACGTAATGAGCTTCTGTATTCTCATGTTTTTATTACGTATATGAGGGGGTTCACCCCTCGTCAGTACCTCGCTCTTTACACTAAAGCTTAAATTTTGTCCAAATTTCTTGAGAATGACCCCTGCATCACAAAACCCGTAGAATAAATAGTTGAAATTACTAAAAATACTTTAGCATAAAGAGCGGGGTTTCGAGTTTTAATGCTTCTCCTTACTTTCAGTTGAAAAAAAACTGTTTCATGTTTGTTTTTTCATTGTTCTTTTTTAAATAATGCTAAAAAACCTTCGCTCCTTCATGCAAATTTTCTTCCCACATGACGAAATCCTCCAAGGAAAGTTCTCCCAACATATCCCCTCTTTTCAACCCATCCCTCAACCTAAAAATCGCCCTGAAAACGTCTGTACACTTCCAAATAACCATTAGTATATGTAAGCACTGGTCAAAGTTTGTAACTTGTAGCCCCTCCCACGGGGACTGTGGGGGAGTAAGTTGTCCCCAAAGACATAGTTATAAGGTTTTTCGACTACGATGAATAAAATGGCTATCTCAGAATTTTGATCCGGTGACTTTGAGAAAACAATTAGCGGGGGAGGGGGCCTAGGTGCCCTCCAATTTTTTGATCACTTAAAAAGGGCACTAGAACTTTTCATTTCCATTGGAATGAGCCCTCTCGCAAGATTCTAGGACCACTGGGTCGATACGATCATCCCTGGAAAAAAAACAACAAAAAAACAAAAAAACAAACAAATAAACACGCATTCGTGCTCTGCCTTCTGGCAAAAAATACGAAATTCCACATTTTTGTAGATAGGAGCTTGAAACTTTTACAATAGGGTTCTCTGATACGCTGAATCTGAAGGTGTCATTTTTCGTTAAGATTCTATGACTTTTAGGGTTTGTTTCCCCTATTTTCTAAAATAAGGCAAATTTTCTCAGGCTAGTGATGGGTAAGACTAAACTTGATGATATTTATATGTTTGAAATCAGCATTAAAATGCGATTCTTTTGACGTAGCTATTAGTATAAAAATTCCATTTTTTTAGTTTTTGTTACTATTGAGCCAGGTCGCTCTTTACTACTGTTCGTTACCACGAACTGTTTGATATAAAAACTTGCTGGCATAGATATTTGTTATTTATCATAAAGGAGCAAAAAATTTGCTTCCATTTGCTTTCCCATACACATTTTCAGTTTTTGTTTTTGTTCTTTTAAGTAAAAACGTGACTTTCTATTTCAAGACGGCATCTTCGGCTTTCATCACTCATCCAAAAGCATGATCATCTCTCTAAAAAAAGGTTCTTGATTTATTAACTCTGAAAGGATGTTCAGAAAGAAAAACACTTTTTCAGCAAAAATATTGCCTTGAAAAGGGAACCACAGGTCTTTTAAAACACTTTTTACCATAAATTATATTGAGAGCTTCAGACAATAATTGCATATTTATAACAATTACTTAAGATACTCCTAGAGTTTTATAAGACTGATTAAAGCCAAAATACTTATAGTTCCTAGTAAGTATTTCAGGAATTCTAAGAGGTTGAAATTTATTAGTTGCTGCATTTCTGTAAATTGTAAGATTTTCTGTAAATTGTAAATTGTAAGCTTCTGTGCATTTCTAGCATCTATGTAAGCATCTATGCATTTCTGTAAATTGTAAGCTTTATAAGACTGATTAAAGCCAAAACACTTATAGTTCCTAGTAAGTACTTCAGGAATTCTAAGAGGTTGAAGTTTATTAGTTGCTGCATTTCGGAGGGTGAGCCAACTTTGTCAAATACTGTGACGCCTTCCAGACCAGTGGAACCAGTAGCAGAGGAATCTACACCGTTTCCGAACCAAACTGGATGTGGTGACTCGGACGCATACCTAGCTGATGGTGAACCACCTTTGCCAGTAAGCGTGTCAATTTCCTACTTTTTACCACCAAATTCAACACTAGCTCAGAAGTTAAATCTCATGAGGTCACATCTGTTCCAGTCGACACCAGTCGACTGAAAACTTACCACTGGCTCCATCTCACGATCCTAGGCTACTCTTGAGACTGGATAAATGACAGTAAAATCGGTTCTTTGCAGCATATGCATTGCGTTTTTGACGAAACGTTGCAGTTTGTTTCTGGGCAAAACTTACCAGGCACAGGTAAATACTAAACTGGATAGTTTAAAATTTGACAATATAAGCGATCAATGGAACAAAAGTCTCCATTCATCTTGTCTCAATTCACCTGTTGTCTTAGTCTCCACTAAAGACAACGGACCTTGATCCCTACGTCCTCTGAGTGGAAGTTCCTGATGGCCACATGAAATAACGGTTTTTATTATGAGGATTTTTTTTTGTGGTTTTTAGCAATTTGGACTCTCACCAAGATCAACCTGAAATACTACATTATGCCTTTTCTTGTCATGAACGGACATAAAAGTTCTGAGCCATAATAAAAGGCTCCCCGATTCCAGCTTATTCCTAGAAAGTGGTAAGGTCTAATCTCTGCGGCTCTTACGGAAAGTGTGGACCTTAGGTTGGATTGATGAATATGACTTTGCATTTTGGGAAACTTCTTAGAACTCTTGCCTGGGGCCAAAAAGGAGGGTTTTCGCTTGTCCTTGAGCCAGAGCCTATAGTGTGTTAAGTGACTTGGAGTTTCATAGCCTATGTCAGAGAGAACTATCTGAAGTTATGCCGTCAAGCTTTCGTTTTATCAAACCATCATTCTGCTTTCGAGTTGAAAGCTCCGTTCTAGCAGGCAAGCAGGCAGGCACCAGTTTCAAATTGAAGATGGCCTAAAATCTATAAGTTTTAAATATATGCGGCAGTTACCCGGCTCCACAGCCAATATGTCTTCTTTGAGTGATAAATAGAAAAATTTACAGAAACAAAAAAGTGGGGACCAAAAGTTGTGTCATCTACTGTTTACACCTATTTCTGTCCGTGATTTCAGCTGGGTTTATCATTCGGTTTTTCGCACTTGGGATTGTGGTAGAGAAATGGTATCAGATGTGCCTCTTAAACTTTAAAAGTTCTCTCGTTGCTTAAGAAATTTAGAGTTTATCCTTTGCTCCTTTCTAAGTGATGACGTTAGAAACTTGGCCTACGGCAAAAAAGTCAACTTCTGAACTAAGACAGATAGATTTTTTTTGACGGCAGTCGATATCTCTTGATGAGCTGATCAAAGTATATTTCATCCATTTTCTGGTAGAAAAATTCCTTCATGAGACATACCAGTTCTAAAGTTTAAAGGGGTTGACAACTTCAGTAGTAAGGTACACACTGAAACCAAAAATAGGCCGATACAGAAATGGTATCAGATGTGCCTCATAACTTTAAAAGTTCTCTCATTGCTAAATAAATTAGAGTTTATCCTTTGCTCCTTTCTAAGTGATGACATTAGAAACTTGGCCTACGGCAAAAAAGTCAACTTTTGAACTAAGACAGATAGATTTTTTTTCGACGGCAGTCGATAGCTCTTGATGAGCTGATCAAAGTATATGTTATCCATTTTTTGTTAGAAAAATTCCATCATGAAATATGCCAGTTTGAAAGTTTAAAGGGGTTGACAACTTCAGTAGTAAGGTACACACTGAAACCAAAAAAGACATATAGGGGAGTTTTAAGCAACAGTTGGCTGTTAGCTCATTATCATCTTCGACAATGAGGGGTTCTCGACTTTTGCTAGTTGGTGTACCTATTATTTGTTTCCCGTGTATTTGATGGTAAGACTAATTTGGTTCCAGTGGTAAGACATGTAATAATAATCTTCAAAATAATTCACAGTTATCGGCACAAAAATCTTCAGAGATGAGGGGTTTGCAACTTTTGCTAATTGCAATGAGGGGTTTGCAACTTTTGCAAGTTAGTATACCTAGTATTTATTTTATTTCCTTACAGGTTAACAACTTCAGCATTTAATCGAACCGAAGAAACAAAACCAAAGTGTTGCTCTCGCAACACTGTACTTGGTGAAGCCAAACAAAGGCTGCTACGATACCTCACGTTGCCTATGCAACGTAGATCTAGTTTTCCTTTAGGGTGGAAGTTAAAAAATTCTCAATTTCACTGAAATTTGTCTGCAAAGCAGAGACAGGCCGTAATTTATTTCTATGTCAAATAAATTTTCCCTCAAAATTATAAAGCTCTATAAAGCTAGAAACATGGCTCCCCTTTTGAGTACTTTATACGTCTTTAAAGACCAATTAATGTTAAATAATTAAATTCAAAAATACTAAAAGAAAGAATAAAGGTAGATTTAGATTACTTTCCTATTGTTTTGAGGCAAAAGAATGCTTTCACTTTCGTTGGTTTACACCTGAGACGGATTTTTGTAAGCCAATCACACTATTCTTGAAGAATGTGGCAGAAAGGGATGCCATCTAAGAAAAGATGATACCGACAAAAAGATTGGATTATATCTGATTGGTTTTCCTGAACTATAAACCAGCGAAAAGGACAAATGTTTCTTATGTAAAAATTTTTTTTCTATTAGCCCTTCTATTTTCCTCTTCTAAGACTTACAAACTTGCATTGAAATTAAGCCTTGAAACGAGTTGCATTTTCTGGTGATGAACTGTAAAAAAGAGCAGGACAGGCTAATAGTAACAGAAATTCAAAAATGGAATTTTGTTAACAATATGACAAAAATATTTATCATGTCAAAACAATTGGCTTTTAACGGTGATTTTAGATATGCAAAATTCCTTAGTTTGAAGTTGCTGACCAAAAGATAAGGGGTGAGAACTTGCTGGTTTTCCAGAAATAGGGCAAAACATCCCAAGAAGGGAACTGATTTTGATAAAAAAAACTGCAGAGGTTACTAGAAAAACCTACTGTTTAATTTTCAAGAAAGAAAATGTGGGATTTTGCTTCTTTTTCTTAGGACAAAGACCACTGATATCTGTTTAATTTTATTCTCCAGAGGTGATTGTATCGAGCCAAGGGTCCTGGGATATAGGGAAAAGAGTCATTAGAAACAAAATTAACTGTTCTAGTGATCATTTTAAGTAGCAAAGAAAGACTATACCTAACATAGCAAAGTGACATATTTTTTCATGTTGTTAAATGAAATATATTATTTTGATATAAAAGGCACTAAAAAGCCGTCGATTGAAAATTTAGGGATAGCCAATCGGTTTAAATTATAAAAAAAAATGTATATGACCTTTCCAGTTTCAGAGACAATAATGTGATGCAGTGACGCATTGTAGTAAAACTATATAGCCATAGCCATAGCCATCGCAATAGCCATAGCCATAGCCATAGCCATCTATATAGACATAGCGCCAAGAAGGCTGTAGATCGTTAGTAATATTGACCAGAAGCTTTATTCAATCCACAGTATAAGTATATATGTACAGTAGCGAAAAGTTTCTTCAAAAATGCTACAGATTAAAGCACTCGGAAAAAGAAATCCGTCACACTTCTCAGTAATATTTTCCCATAAGCCCGTCGTACGTTGTAATGCGTTGAACATTTGTCATTGCTTGTGTGTGAAAATGCGGGGTCATGAAGAGAGGTCTAGGCTGATTTGTGTCAAAAATATTTAGTGAAGAGTATAGGACTTTTTGCTACTGTTCATGCATACTGTTCTTCTATCGATTGAAACAAGCATAATTGAGCGTCTATGAACGAATATAACACTTGAGTCAAGCGTTGACCATGATTGGTAGAAATCCTGAATGTCTCAACCAGTTGACAATGTTTCTTGAATGTCTTTGTCCATTTTAGTCAAGGTTGCATCAGTCACTCACTGGCAACCATGGAGGGCACATCATTCCCGAAAAACTCGGAAATTCAGAGTCTGAAGCCAGAAAGGGAGATTATGTGTTGGTTGAAAGAGGAATAACGAAAGAATTTTTGGAAGTTGGAAAGTAAAGACTACTATAACTGAAATATAAAGAACGTTGCATATAAAGGGAATATATAATCTGAAACCAAAACTACTGAGGTAATTTTTTTATATTGCCTACATTAGAAACGGGATTAGTCAGCGTATTTTGGAACAGGGGGTTGCCGAATCATCAGAATAACCTTATAGCCAAAAACTGATTACTATGGGGAAGTATGTAGCCCAGCATGGAAAAATTTGGCAGGCAGTTCCCTTTTCTCCTCAATATGCACAATTCCAAGAAGTTCCCCTACACTGGAGCATCAGCATTTTCCAAACAGTTCGTGGTAACGAACTGTAGTAAGGAGCGACCCGGCTCAATAGTAAACGAAACTCTAGAAAACGGAATGTTGATGCTAAAAGATACATCAAAAGAATAGGATTTTCATGCTGATTTTAAATATTTAAGTTTGTCATCAAAAGTTACGAGCCTGAGACAATTTGCCTTATTTTGGAAATAGGGGGAAACACCCCCTAAAAGTCATAGAAATTTGGTCTTTGTCATCAAAAGTTACGAGCCTGAGAAAATTTGCCTTATTTTGGAAAATAGGGGGAAATACACACTAAATGTCACAGAATCTTAACGAAAATCACACCATCGCATTCAGCGTATCAGAGAACCCTACAGCGAAAATTTCAAGCTCCTATCTACAAAAATGTGGAATTTTGTATTTTTTGCCAGAAGACAGATCACGGGTGCGTTTTATTTGTTTTTATTTGTTTTTTTTCCCAGGGGTCATCAATTCGACTAAGTGGTCTTAGAATGTCGCAAGAGGGCTCGTTCTAACGGAAATGAAAAGTTCTAGTGCCCTTTTTAAGTGAACAAAAAAATTGGAGGGCAACTAGGCCCCCTCCCACGCTCATTTTTTCCCAAAGTCAACGGATCAAAATTTGGAGATAGCAATTTTGTTCCGCATAGTCGATAACCATAATAACTAGGTCTTTGGGGATGACTTACTTCCCCCAGTCCCTGAGGGAGGGGCTGCAAGTTACAAAGTTTGACCAGAGTTTACATACAGTAATGGTTATTGGGAAGTGTACAGACGTTTTCAGGGGGGATTTTTTTGGTTTGGGAGTGGGGTTGAGGGGAGGGGGCTATGTGCGAGGATCTTTTCTTGGATGAATATGTCATGGGGGAAGAGAAATTCAATGAAACGGGTGCGGGATTTTCTAGCACTACTGTAAAAGAAACAATGAAAAATAAACATGAAAAAGTTTTTTCCATTGAAACTAAGGAGTAGCATTAAAACTTAAAACGAACAGAGATTATTACGCATATGAAGGGTTCTAAAAATGCTTTAGCATAAAGAGAGAGGTATTGAGGAGGAGATAAATACCTCGTTCTTTATGAGATAGTATTTTTAGTAATTTCAACTATTTATTCTACGGTCTTTCTGATTCAGGGGTTATTCTTATAGAATTGGGACGAAACTTAAAATTTAGTGTAAACAGCGAGGTCTTAACGAGGGGACAAACTCTTCATATACATGATAAAAATATACGAGAATAATAGTTTGTTACGCAAGTTAATTCTTAAGTTACCTATATTTTTTACTAATAAAAACGTTCGTTAAAAATTAAAAGTTCTAGTTGCCCTTTTAAGTAACCGAAAAATTGGAGGGCAACTAGGCCTCCTTCACCACCCCTTATTTCTCAAAATCTCCTGATCAAAACTAAGAGAAAGCCATTTAGCCAAAAAAAGAATTAATATGCAAATTTTATTTTAATAATTTATGTGTGGAGAGCCAAAATCAAACATGCATTAATTCAAAAACGTTCAGAAATTAAATAAAAAACTAGTTTTTTTTAACTGAAAGTAAGGAGCGGCATTAAAACTTGAAACGAACAGAAATTACTCCGTATCTGAAATGGGTTGTCCCCTCCGCAATCCCTCGCTCTTTACGCTAAATTTGACTCTTTGCCACAATTCTACGTTTTAAAACAATTAAAAACTTTAACGTAAAGAGCGAGGGAATGCGGAGGGGACAACCCATTTCACATACGGAGTAGTTTCTGTTCGTTTTAAGTTTTAATGTCGCTCCTTTCTTTCAGTTAAAAAAACTAGTTTTTTTTTTTATTTATCAACACTAAGAGTGTACGGTTTCCTTAACCACCATTTATCTGCATTTCTTTTGTCCAAGAAACATTGTTCACGTAGAAAAACAACTGGAAAACAGGCTGGATAATAGTGTTTATGTTCTTTCATAAAGGACTATCTTTTCTGTACAATTAAATAAAACACGCAATTTTACTTGGTATAGACTACACAAAAAAAAACAAAAAAAAACAATATACAATACTAGTAAGTTAATCTAGTACTAGTTAGGAAGATTCTTAGTTTTGCCTTTGAACTGATCCGCAGAAGATGAAAATTTTTTGAAAGTAATCCCTTAATTTTCACCCTTAATTGCTGGATTGCATCTGGCTCTTTGCAGTTTAACATTAATTAAGTGCCTTGTGTCAATTATATAGATCCCAGCTGTAAAGTTTCCATCAAAGTCAACATCATGACTTTACAAATAATTCATTCCAGTTTTCATACAGAAGTAATTGAGTATATGACAGCACACCAAAATTGTTTTTCTATCTTTGTTTCGTTGTAATTCATTTTATTTTTAAAATACTTTAAATTTCAAGCTTGTAATCCCAATAGCATTTTCAACTACTCTACTTGCACGGGAAAATTTACATTTAAAATCACTTTTTTCATCAATTATATTGGCTTTAATATATGGCTTAATAAAATTAGAAACTGATTGAAAATCTTCATCGCTAAAAGATGCGTATGCAATTTTTTTTAAGCTAACTCAAAAGGTTAACTCAAAAGAATTAAGCAAGTTTATCTGATTCCCAGACAACTTGCACCAATACAATGCGTTCTTCAAGGCTCCACCATCTGACACTCAACCAATCACTCCAACGATTGTCGTAAGAAACTAGTGATTTATAAATAAAGCAGCCCTTAGAACTAAAAAGGATCCTTTATAATTGTAATAATAAGAGCCAGAGTTGCCAGGGTTGTGGACTGACGCGTGCTTACCATTGCCACTTTAATTACAGTTTTTTTTTTTTTTTATTGCATTGGTCTTCATGGTTCTTTGTAATTTGTTTTTAACCTTCTTCACTTTTGGGAACCTGACAAGAAAATCATAGATATATCTTTCTCAAAGTTAAATAGCAAATGAATCAAACAGTTCGTGGTAACGAACTGTAGTAAGGAGCGACCCGGCTCAATAGTAACTAAAACTCTAAAAAATTGAATTTTGTTATCAATAGCTACATAAAAAAAATCGCATTTTAATGCTGATTTTAAATATATAAGTTTCATCAAGTTTAGTCTTACCCATCAAAAGTTACGAGCCTGAGAAAATTTGCCTTATTTATGAAAATAGGGGGAAACACCCCCTAAAAGTCATAGAATCTTAACGAAAATCACACCATCAGATTCAGCGTATCAGAGAACCCTACTGTAGAAGTTTCAAGCTTCTATCTACAAAAATGTGAAATTTTGTATTTTTTGCCAGAAGACAAATCACGGGTGCGTGTTTATTTGTTTGTTTGTTTTTTTTTTTGTTTTTTTTTTCTTTTTCTTTTTCCCAGGGGTCATCGTATCGACCAAGTGGTCCAAGAATGCCGCAAGAGGGCTCATTCTAACGGAAATGAAAAGTTCTAGTACCCTTTTTAAGTTAGCAAACATTGGAGGGCAACTAGGCCCCCTCCCACGCTCATTTTTTCCCAAAGTCAACGGATCAAAATTTTGAGATTGCCATTTTGTTCAACATAGTCGAAAACCATAATGACTATGTATTTGGGGATGATTTACTCCCCCACAATCCCTGGGGGAGGGGCTGCCAGTTACAAACTTTGACCAGTGTTTACATATAATCATGGTTATTGGGAAGTGTACAGAAGTTTCAGGGGGATTTTATTTTGTTTGGGGGTGGGGCTGAGGGGAGGGGGCTATGTTTGAGGATCTTTCCTTAGAGGAATCTGTCACGGGGGAAGAAAAATTCAAGGAAAAGGGCGCATGATTTTCTAGCATTATTATAAGAAAACAATGAAAAGTAAACATGAAAACGTTTTTTCAAATGAAAGGAAGGAGTAGCATTGAAACTTAAGACGAACAGAGATTATTACGCATATGAGGGGTTCTAAAAATACTTTAGCATAAAGAGCGAGGTATTTAGGAGAAGATAAATACCTCGCTCTTTATGCTAAAGTATTTTTAGTAATTCCAACTATTTATTCTACGCCCTTTCTGAATCAGGGGTCATTCTTAAAGAATTGGGACAAAGCTTAAAATTTAGTGTAAAGAGCGAGGTATTAACGAGGATACAAACCCCCTTGTATACATAATAAAAATATAAGATTATGAAAGTTTGTTACGTAAGTTGCTAATTTATAAGTTACGTATATTTTTTACTAATAAAAACGTTCGTTAAAAATTAAAAGTTCTAGTTGCCTTTTTAAGCAACCGAAAAATTGGAGGGCAACTAGGCCTCCTTCTCCACCCCTTATTTCTCAAAATCGTCTGATTAAAACTAAGAGAAAGCTATTTAGCCAAAAAAAAGAATTAATATACAAATTTCATTTTAATAATTTATGTGCGGAGAGCCAAAACCAAACATGCATTAATTCAAAAACGTTCAGAAATTAAATAAAAAAAAACTAATTTTTTTAGCTGAAAGTAAGGAGCGACATTAAAACTTAAAACGAACAGAAATTACCCCGTATATAAAATGGGTTGTCCCCTCCGCAATCCCTCGCTCTTTACGCTAAATTTTGACTCTTTGCCACAATTCTACTTTTTAAAACAATTAAAAGCTTTAGCGTAAAGAGCGAGGGATTGCAGAGGGGACAACCCATTTTATATACGGAGTAATTTCTGTTCGTTTTAAGTTTTAATGTCGCTCCTTACTTTCAGCTAAAAAAATTAGTTTTTTTTTATTTAATACATGTATAAGCTAACGTTCTTCCATAGTGATAAGCGATGTCTCTACTTTTTCCATTGGTTTTTTTATTTTTAATTTATTATGTAAACCGTTCCCTGATGAAGACTCATAAATTCAAGCGTCTCTTTCAACTGAGCACAATCAACAGGGTCCAAACCATCCCTTTCTTTGTGGAAGAAGATAGAAGTAGATCAGCCAGATTCAACTGAAAAACTAATGGGGTTAGCAGCGAAGTACTTTAGGTAACCTCAGAGAGAAGAGGACATTATAGCTCAAAGTTAGGCAGTGGAATTGAAAAATTTACCTTCAGACGTCCCCCGTAATTCTATATAGCCAGGAAAAAACAAGGAACAAACAAAATGGAACAAATAAACCAAATGAAATGTTCAAGAAGATGCATTCACATCTTCAAGAGACTTACACACACACACACGCAAAATAAAAAAAAAACACACAATAAAAAAAATATAATCATCCACCTCAAAAATCTTCACGATCATATCCGAGTTCAGGGAGTATCAAATGATTACAAACTATTTCAAATTACATATTTGCAACCAAATCAGAAGAGATACAATCTACCCATATAATTGGTTATTTCAGTAACTCCAAGAGTGCTTTTATTTGTCAATAAACTTACATAAAAATCCTTAATCGAGTCACCCACATTACCAGTCTCAAAAATCCTAAGCTAGACAGAGGGATAGCATATAATTCTACCATATAAAATAAACAACCAACCCAATCCAGAAACATGAACTCGAAAAAAAAACAAAAAAAACAGGAAACAGTTAATTATTAGCTCGAAATTCTCTATCATACTTTTTAAAGATACTAAACGAGCGGCAGCTCCATGCAGACTTTGAGAAAGTGTTCCATATTATATTACAAGCTATCAGAAGGTTGAAGAGAGACTGCATTGATAGAGCAAGAAGAATCTTTGAGTTATGGGAAGTGCGGAACTGATACTGTGTAAAACTTTAGTTGCTGCTCCCAAGCAAAACCTAAAAATCCCAAAATTTGTTGTTCTTAGTCCATGTGAAGTCCCAACTATAGGAGAGGTCGTAAAGCTTAGAGTTCGGCATAAAGAACTTTCTTTGCTTGGATGATGGTATCGCGAACAAAATAAGCGACAGCTGCCTTTTGGATTAACTCTTGCCTAACTCCATCAGTTAGAGATCGGCTTAAAAAGTTCAAAACAGGATTCAGAATTAATTTGTCTTCCATTTATACTGACCAAATGCTTTCTAAAATTAGCCTGCCTCACTCCTCTACTCCAGGTTCCCTCACTCCTTGCTCTCCCTTCTTTTTCTTTCCTCTACCTCTATTCCCTCTCTCCTTACATTCAATTTAAGTCCACATAATATCAAATATGTGAAATCAATAGATGTTGACACCTTGATAAACCGTCACACAAGTTTTAATTAAAACTGGTATTTTGCCAAACTTTAATCAAAACTGGTATTCACTGCGAGATCTAGCAAGTGGGATTAAAATTCATACCTCAGACTATCAGGTATATGAAAATGAAAAATAATCCGATTAGTTTAGATGTTGACACCATGAAAGCTAGTTCAGTACTGAAAGCTAGTTCAGTACATCAGTAAAAGCAATAAATGCATTCAAGAAAGAGTAACTTCTGTCACAATTGGTGACAAAAATAGGTTGAAAAAAGTGACAGCAAATGGTAGGTTTTATATTTTCAATTTTTTAACTTAAAGTAAGGAGCGACATTAAAACTTAAAACGAACAGAAATTACTTCGTATATGAAAGGGGCTGCTTCCTCATCAAAGCCCCGCTCTTTACGCTAAAGTTTGACTCTTTCTCTCAACTCTTTTTTTTAAAACAGCAAAAACTTTAGCGTAAAGAGTGGGGCGTTGATGAGGAAGCAGCCCCTTTCATATACGAAGTAATTTCTGTTCGTTTTAAGTTTTAATGTCGCTCCTTACTTTAAGTTAAAAAACTTGTTTTTTTATTTAATTTCTGAACGTTTTTAAATCAATGCATGTCTTGACTTTGGCTCTCCGCAGAGGAATAATTAAAACGAAATTTGCATATTTATTTTTTGGGCTAAATGGCTTTATCATAGTTTTGATCGAATGATTTTGAAAAAAAGGGAGCGGGGGAGGAAGCCTAGTTGCCCTCCAATTTTTTGGTTACTTAAAAAGGCAACTAGAACTTTTATTTTTTTACTATTGTTTTTATTAGCAAAAGATATACGTAACACCCCCTCGTCAGTACCTCGCTCTTTACACTAAAGTTTAAATTTTGTCCCAATTCGTTAAGAATGACCCCTGAATCACAAAAGCCGTAGAATAAATAGTTGAAATTACTAAAAATACTTCAGCGTAAAGAGCGAGGTATTAGGAGGAGGTGAGCCCCTCATATGCGTAATAATTTCTGTTCGTTTTAAGTTTTAATGCTGCTCCTTATTTCCAGTTGAAAACACTTTTTCATATTTATTTTTTCATTGTTTTTTTTTAAATAATGCTAGGAAATCCTGCGCTCCCTTCATGGAAATTTTCTTCCCCCATGACAAATTCCTCGATGGAAAGTTCCCCCAACATATCCCCCTCTACTCGACCCCCTCCCCCAACCATAAAACCCCCCTGAAAACGTCAGTACACTTCCCAATAATCATCACTATATGTAAGCACTGGTCAAAGTTTGTAACTTGTAGCCCCTCCCACGGGGACTTTGGGGGATTAAGTCGTCCCCAAAGACATAGTTATAAGGTTTTTCGACTACCTTGAATAAAATGGCCATCTCAGAATTTTGATCCGTTGACTTTGGGAAAACAATTAGCGTGGGAGGGGGCTTAGGGGCCCTCCAATTTTTTGGTCACTTAAAAATGGCACTAGAACTTTTCATTTCCGTTAGAATGCGCCCTCTCGCAACATTCTAGGACCACTGGGTCGATACGATCACCCTGGGGAAAAAAGCAACAAACAAACGAATAAACACGCATCCGTGATCTGCCTTCTGGCAAAAACTACAAAATTCCACATTTTTGTAGATAGGAGCTTGAAACTTCGACAATAGGGTTCTCTGATACGCTGAATCTTACGGTGTGATTTTCGTTAAGATTCTATGACTTTTAGGGGATATTTTCCCCTATTTTCTAAAATAAGGCAAATTTTCTCAGGCACTTAACTTTTGATAGGTAAGACTAAACTTGATGAAACTTATATATTGAAAATCAGCATTAAAATGCAATTCTTTTGATGTAGCTATTGGTATAAAAATTCCATTTTTTAGAGTTTTGGTTAATATTGAGCCGGGTCGCTCCTTACTACAGTTCGTTACCACGAACTGTTTGATAATATTTTTGAGCTTGTTAACCTAGATTGAAAATCTATGTAACATTACAGCAGGACGGACTCTCAAGGAATCTTACTATACCTCCCATGTTAAACATTTGGAGTTTGCCTGACGTTCCTGAATTAGTGATTTCGGCGGTTTTTATTCCAATAAAAAATTCTGGTGAATATTTTGATCTAATCAAATCTTAAAGCCGACAATTATTTCTTTTTATAGTTCCAAAATAATTATAAAACCTGTTTCGGGTTTGCATTCTAAATTGCTACACTTGTACAACTACAGAAGAGAGAATAATGAGGACTTTTTTTTCCCAAGACAGTGAACCAACAAAACCTATTTGAACATTTCGGCCCTATATCTAAGGGCCGTCTTCAGCAAAGAAAATAATAAACAATAAAATACTTACAATAAAATATTTCGGTTAAAAATCCATTCTCTTTTTTAAAACGGCCTTGGCATCATTACTTCTTAACGAAAAGTTGAGCCAAGACTGTGTGATAAAAGCTAACATTTTACAAACTAAAAAGGTTCATTCATTGAACTAACTGTATTTATTAAAAATTGGAATACTTTCTTATTGCGATATTTGCCTTCTCTGCAGCTAATCTTGTAGTTCTTTTGGGATTGGGCTTGTTTTTATTCGTTCCTATTTTCGTTTTATTTTGAATTGGATTATTTTCTGTAATTAATTTTGTTTACATAGGGTTGAGTGTGTATTCACCCAAGTCTCTATTTACAGATGTATTATTATTTAAGTTTCGTTTGATTTCGATTGCCTCGCGGACTGTTTGTTTGATTCCTAGGTCATTGCTAGTTATAATTATTTCGTCAAATAGTGCATAATGGTTTGGATTTTTAAAAATACGATTGCTTAAAACTGAATCGAAAGATATGGAGTTATTTCTATATTTTAATGCTTTTTCAATACTTTCTTTGTGTTGCTTTACACTTGTTCCTAAATTTTGGTGGGTTCGACCAATGTAATAATTTCCACAACTACATGGTATTTGATACACCCCTCTTAGACGAGTAACTGGGGTTTTATCCTTACCAGAATTGAGAAGATTCATTATACTTAAATTACTTGTAAACACAATACGTAAATTGTTTTTTAAACAAACTTCTTTCAGTTTTGAAGTAATTTTCGGAATATAAGGTAGGTAAATCGTGCTTGCGGGATTATTCAAATCGTTTTCTGATGTGGGATTTAAGGCTTATAAAGAATGCATCTTTAATCTTGGAGCAATAACAGTATTTATGAGAGAAATTGGGTACCCGCTGCCAAAAAGTATGTCTGTAATAAAATTTAATTCTTTTTTAATATACGGCTCTGAACGGATATTAAGTACTCTATCCACAAGAGATATTACCATACCTCTTTTAAGCTGTGGAGGATGGTTAGATTTGAAGTGAAGGTATCTATTATTATGCATAGGTTTTCTGTAAACCGTAAAATCAAGTTTATTCACACTGCGTATTATCAATACATCTAAAAAAGGTATTTTTCCATCTTTTGCGGTCTCTAGAGTAAATCGCACGTTTCTATCGTAAGTATTTAAATGTTCTAGAAAACCTTTAAGATCACTTTCGCCATAATTCTAAACCGAAATTACATCGTCCATGAAACGTACCCAAAACACATGACTAAGTATTTATTAATTCGTATTTTCTTAATTGCTCTGCTGATGCGCACACGTTTCAAATGAATCTTGAGTTACTTGTAGAAGGGTAGAAATGTGTTGGGGCGTAGGTTAATTCTGCTAAGAAAGGGCTCCTCACTTACGGGGCATCCCATACTTGCGGGCTACAAAATAGTTTGATTATAATTATAGACGGCTACGCTGGACGTTCAAGGTATTCTCTGAAGTACCTTAGTGTAACATATGAAATTAATATGAGAAACGGTCGAACAATGACAATTGACTGCAATAAAATGGGCTTAAGGATAATTTGCGTTGAAGTGTCTTCAGTAAAATTCCGTCTAAACAGAAAAGTTTGTTCTATCTCCATTCAGCAGTTGCTTTACCAGCTATTTATTGTGTTTTGCCAATGTGAACTGGGCTATCTAATACAGAAAAAACCAAAGAATAGATCAGATTATTTCAAGTATGTGGAGTTTCTCCTCCAATTCCCTCTTTACACCAGAAATACACACTGGAAAATTAAAATAAGTCACACAGTATTTTAATTCAACTGCTGGAGCTCGAAGGTTATGCTCGCGAGAAAGCCCAAAATGGTCTTTCTGATTATGTATGTACATACCTAATCAATAATGCCGTTTGATGAATGTTCGATTTTTCGTACTTTGTATTTATGTTAGCATGAAGTTTTCTTGTTAAAATCTTTTTTCTTTTTTCTTGTTGTTACTCCGCCTGTTTCTTTTGTTGTATGACGGACTATAAATTAAATTCATTTGTTCATTCATATGGAGGTCTTTTTAATTAAAACATGAACTTCAAGACTACTTCAGTTTTACTGTCCTTGGTGGTTTAAATATTATTTTACAAATCAACTAGATCTTTTGATTTTAATTTTATCTTTATCTGCTCTTAATTTTACTTATTAGTAACATTTATGCAGCATATTTTGCTATGAAATTTCAACAGCTGAAGGAGCTAAAACCCTTTTCGTAGTATGATTTTGCAGCTCAATAGCTCAAAAATATATATTTAAGAGTAATCTTATATCTCATCTCTGCTTTTAAAGCCTCTCAAACAAGAGATATTGCTTCTATTAGAAAAGCTTTTTAAACATTCCTCGAGGGAGCATGTTTGAATATTTCTTTTGTAAGGTAAAATGTCATTCAAGTAAAAAGAAAGGCATTTATGTATGCTAACCATTACTTCAATAAAAATGAAATTTGACAGAAAATTCTCTTTTTTGTCATTTTTTTGGATGGGATGTCAGTTAACGTGTCCTGAAAGTTGTTCCTAGAAAGGAAAATATGTCTAGCGGAAAACATAAAAAAAGATCAGCAATGACAGCAGTTGTGGAAAACCCTTTTTCTTTTTCATATACTATAAAGTTCGGCTTACTGAATGCAATCTTAAACACACAGAGATTAAAATGAATGATTAAACCGAACCTAAGACGAAGACAAATTACCATAAATAAGATTGCAGCACACACCCGCATAAATCCTCTAAAAACACCTGAGTGTCTAATTGCTCTACTGGAAACAATTTGTGCTCCTAAAATTTGATTCTTATTGGTCTAATCAGATTAAAAATCAAATCCTTAGTAAAAAAAATGTAAGATAAACCCGATTTATTCTACTAAATCAAAATTAGGTTTTTCTCTATACATGTCTTTCTATGCTTCAATTCATTCAAATCAAAGAAAGTCATAAAGAATATAAAAATTTAAGATATCAATTTGTTGTTTTTGAACCTAATTTTTCTACAATTTTTATTTGTCACAGAAGGAAATCTTAAAGATGAGGAAGATGATCAGTCTTTACGCGTCAATTTTGCAAGATAATGGTCCAAAACTCACTACTTATTTTCTTTTTAGAAGAGGGGAGAGGGGGGTTGTCAGTGCCAATTTTTTCCTTTTTAGGTTTGGCTGTCTAGATTTTGAAGCAGACATATTTGAAAAATATTGCTCCTAAGGCATATCCCCTAACTTACTCCCATGGTTATGCTAATAAGCAAATGATTTTTTTATACTGGAGGTATTTCTGCCACAGTAGATATGCCCTTATCATCAAAATTAAATGCTTAGTCCAACTGTAATCTTCCAAAGGAAACCAAAGCTACTGATGAAAAATCCCCGTCCTCCTAAATACTGACTTAAAGGACCTAACACACACAAAAAAAATGAAAATTTGGAAGTGCGGTTTGTACTTATAGGATCCAGGCGCTTCCTGTTCTCATTAAAGGCTCCACTGATCACTGAGCGTTCAGTTACGGAATGTAACAATGCAGTGCTGTATAACTGTTAATAGTGCAACAAATATGTTTTAAATAACACATGTTAATTTTTTTTATTTTTATACACAGGCACAGAGAGAGACGGAGAAAAAAAATACACATATACACCCATTCAGACACAAAATTACGCAAAGACAGACATAAAGATATTTGATTTCTATCGGTGAATTAGAATACCCCTACTCTTATTCCCATTGAATTTGATAATTTAATTAGTTTCCAAGTGTCAAGAATAAAGAGCTTAGGTGCCACCTGCAGTTCAGCTTCTTCGACTTGCATAATGAATAATATTGAAAGCTAGAAAATTTGAGGTCTTTATTGATTCAGGTTTCGACAATTAGCTGTAAATACCAGTCAAGATGCCTCCTCAAGTGGTAAAGAGGTGATAGGAAGTAATGTAAAAAACAGGCTTCTAAATAACACTAACAGCCTCATCGACTCTTCTCCAAGCTAAAAACCCGGCTTCGCATCAGTTAGTGGCTACTTGAAGAAGAAAATAAAAATGTTAATTATAATTAGTTTTGCATAAAAGTCGCAACTAAACTGAACTCCAAGTTATACATAACATTTTAGAGCTCCATCTGAATTGGTCACCTAATAAATAAAACCAAAAAAATAATTAAAAAATTTATTTGTAATTCAAACAAATATCTTTTTCCAAAAACAGGCATCTTACGGAGCTTATAACACTCGTCCTTTGCATGGGTTTCAGATCTTCACTTTCTGTCAAATATTTTCCAATAATCTTAGATGTTCTTATAAAATCTCTGCCCATTACAAGAGAAGATTAAAATTTTATTTGTAAGCCTTTTGATAATTTTGGTAGCCCACCTGGCAAAAAAACTGCGCAGGCTCAGACACACTCTACGAGGTGTGCACACAATATTAACATTCAGAGGGGCTGATATTTCTAGGGGGAAAGTAAAAAGTGTCCAAAGAGCGAGTTAGATGAAAATACTGAATAATCTTAAGACTGTGATATGTCTCAATGGACCCCAGCCCCTCTTTTGTATGTGTTTGCACTCGTGCCTTGAATTCCCAATTAATTTGGTTGTAATTAATTTGTTGTTGATACTTGGTCGACTCCAGAGTTTCCTTACTTAAAATAGTTTATAGATTACCTCACTTAAAATGATAATTAATACCACTTATTTCTTGAATCATATTTTCAGTTGTTTAATTCACACTTCACTTTCGTGCTTTTGATAGTCATAATTTGCTTCTGTCAGAATATCCAAATATGATTTAGTTTTCGAGCATGATGACTTATCTCCAAGCTGTCCTTCCATTATGGTAGAGGCTATATTTTTCCTCTGTAACAATATTAAAACTAGGTTAGTAAAACCAACACCAAGAGGAGAACAAAAAATCTATTTCTAATCCGCGCACCATAAAAAATTCATTTCCCAATGAAATTTTTGGAAGGCATGAATGCTTTAAACAAACATACATTAAAAACTCTCAGACATAACAACCCTCAATCCCTTACTGATTTCTGAAATATTGAATCGATAATATTCTTCTTTACTTCTCTGTGGAAAAAATATTTAATATTCAATTTCTGTTCTTTTGATTTTGCTGATTTGAATAACTCAACTTCGAAGTACTTTCTGGAAATGACGGATGCAATATTGTAAAATCATGTATCATTCTGCTTTTAAGATTCGGTGGGTGTAGCTATTATAAATTTAGCTTCTTGCTTCTTTTTTTATTATTAGCCTCTCCTTGTTTTGTCTTTTTCATTAGTTTTTTTTGTTTGAGCCGTTTTTTGTATTTTAATTCATGTTTGTTTTCTGGTTGTTAGCTTCTATTCTTATTTTTATGCATTTTATTCTGAATTTTTAGGGAATCCTGTTTAGTTTTTGTTTTTGCCTTTTTCATATTTTAATTATTTTTAGTTTTCTGGTTTGTAGCTTCTCTTCTTCTTTTTTATAATTTCTGTTATTTACCTTTTTTGGCAGCGCAGGGCTTATAATGCCAAGCAGGCATCAGCCTCTTGTGCCACGACAGTGTTGGTCTGTGTCCTTCTTTGGAACTTTTTTTTATATTACATTCAATCGAACAGTTCGTGGTAACGAACTGTAGTAGGGAGTGACCCGCCCAAATAGTAACCGAAACTCT
Organism: Artemia franciscana; assembly: GCF_032884065.1. Lineage (NCBI taxonomy): Eukaryota > Metazoa > Arthropoda > Branchiopoda > Anostraca > Artemiidae > Artemia > Artemia franciscana. The sequence continues at coordinate 8,935,234 of NC_088876.1, forward strand.
AAAAAACGGAATTTTGGTAAAAATAATTATATCAAAAGAATTGCATTTTAATGCTAATTTTAAATATATAAGTTTCATCAAGTTTAGTCATACCCATCAAAAATTACGTACCTGAGAAAATTTGCCTTATTTTAGAAAACAGGGGGAAACGCCCCTTAAAAGTCACATAATTTTAACGAAAATAACACCATCAGATTTAGCGTATCAGAGAACCTTTATGTAGAAGTTTTATGCTCCTGTTTACAAAAATGTGGAATCTGTATTTTTTGCAAGAAGACAGATCACGGATGTGTGTTTGTTTGTTTCTTTGTTTTACTTTTTCTCCCGGGGCTGATCGTATCGACCCAGTGGTCCTAGAATGTCGCAAGATGGCTCATTCTAACGGAAATTAAAAGTTCTAGTGCCCCTTTTGTTTTTCGCATTGGGGTGGGAGCAGGTCGGGAGGAGGTGTTTACGAGGGAGATCTTTCTATGGAGGAATTTATCACGAGGGAAGAGAATTTCCATTAAGGGGCCCTAGGATTTTCTAGCATTATTTGAAAAAAATGAGAAAATAATTAAAAAAAAAGTTTTCAGCTGGAAGCAAAGAGCAGCATTAGAACCCAAAACGAACAGAAGTTATTACGTTTACAAGGGGGATCGTCTCTTCCACAATTCCTCACTCTTTACACTAAAGTATTTTTAATAATTTCAGCTATTTACTCTACGGCCTTTGTGATATTAATGAGTTGAGCTACGAAAAAAAACCAACTTCTGATATAATTTTCAATTTAACGAGAATCAACTATCCTTAAAAGCTGAATATACGTATTAAAGCAGTTTTCTTGTAAATTAAATTCTATGAGGCACGTCATTTTTTGTATTTCAATTGGCTGACAACGTCTTGTTACGGTACAAAAAGAAACAACAAAATAAACAAAACAATAATACCTGAAACTAAGACCTAATTCTTTGTAAAAGAAAAAGGTAGAGGAGAAAAGTTTTGCCCATGGCTCGCCCGTAATACAAAATTTACCTCTAACTTTTTTTTGAAAATGGTAAATATGTTGCATCAATATGAGCTACGTAAGTATTTTCCATTTGTATAACAGAAGAGGTAAAGTGAGTCGGTGTTATCTCCTTCACTTCCGGCACGCTGATGCTACTACCAATATTTGTAAAGAAATAGACATGTTGCACTTTCCTGAAAGCAGCATCCTGGAATTGCACCTTCCTTAGCACTTCACTCTTTACAGTAAAGTTTGACTTTTTTTTTCCCTATCCTTTCAAACAAGTCCTGAAACACAATGGCCGTTTAAATAAAATAAAAAGCTTTTTTGAAAGTACCAAGAAACATAAGCGTGAACAGTGAGGTGTCAAGGAAAGGGGAACTCTCTTCATATACTGAATATTTTCTGTTCGTTTTAAGTCTGATGTTGTGCCATACTTTCATTTGAAAAAACGTTTTTTTTTATTATTTATTATTATTAGCACTTTTCCTTCTGAACCGCCTGGAGAATGATTTTTTTTGTAAATATAACTGAGGTTATTATTTATTGCCTCAACCATTATCAGTTTTTATGTTTACACTTCAAGCTGTGAATATAAAATATGCTTTTAGCCTATTCTTTTGTCTGGCCGACAAGTATTTTTTTTTGAAAAGATCCTTGTTTACGATCGTCTTGTGCGACTTCCAATTTCCAAAAGAATAGCTTTCCTTTTTTCATCTACTTAGTGTTCATTCTATGAGTCTGAAATTCTTAAAAGCATCCTTAAGCCTTTAGGATTCCTCTCCAATATCTGTTAAAATATGCATTACAAGAGTGTATAAGTATTCTAATGAGGTTTCCTGAAATTTCATCATGTATGTAAGTGCTCAAGATCTTCTAAAATAGTACCTATTATCATATCTGAGCTAGAGTTTTTTTTAAGCGAAATAAAATGCTCAAACTGATAAAAACAGCTTAAATGGATTGTAATATGGTAAAGGAGCTTAAATAGCAAAACTGGAGGTTAAGGAGCTTAAATTCACTAAATTGTAAAACAAGAAAACAATTTATATGGCAAATTTCCGTTATCAATCCGTTACTGTTTGCATTTATAATAAAAATGATAATAGCAAAATTAGAGATTGGGAAAATTATGGTTATAGTCGCCTGAAGAATTGGGCTAACAAATTTGCGACCATCAAACTCGACCCTAGCCACGATCTAGGTTCCACTATAAACCTCATCCGCAGTTTAAAAGCTGTCGACCACGGTTAACTCCCATTGTAAGATCTCTTAAAAAAAATTTCTTTGGAAAACTTATCCACTGCTTCAGATTCTGTACAAAAATTTACACAATTTCTTATTAGGGGCTATTATTAAATAGCTAATTCAGTTATTGTCACTACTCAGGCTTTTTTTAGTTTCTTAGCCCAAAACATCATGATATTTTCACCGTGGAACGAAGAATGATCTCCATTCATTACAGTTTAAAAATTAAAAAGTACCAGTTACAAAATAGTTATTCGGACCTTTGAGTCTCTTCAATAAAAAATTATAGTTCTTTCAATGGAAAGCAAAAGGAGGCGTTTAAAATACAAAAGAAAAAATTCTTTTAAACGGGTTGATCCCCGATATGAACCCTTACTGTTTATTAAATAAAAAAAACTAGTTTTTTAACAGAAAGTAAGGAGCTACATTGAAACTTAAAACGAACAGAAATTACTCCGTGTATGAAAGGGGCTGTTCCCTTCTCAACGCCCCGCTCTTTACGCTAAAGTTTGACTCTTTTTCTCAATTCTGCTTTATTAAACAGTCAAAAACTTCAGCGAAAAGAGCGGGGCGTTGAGAAGGGAACAGCCCCTTTCATACACGGAGTAATTTCAGTTCGTTTTAAGTCTTAACGTCACTCCGTGCTTTCAGTTAAAAAAACTAGTTCTTTTATTTAATTTCTGAACGTTTTTGAATTAATGCATGTTTGATTTTGGCTCTCCGCACATACATTATTAAAATGAATAGTATGCATATAAAAATGCATATTAATTCTTTTTTTTGGCTAAATGGCTCTCTCTTAGTTTTGATCAGATGATTTTGAGAAAAAAGGGAGGGGGGAGGAGGCCTAGTTGCCCTCTGATTTTTGGTTACTTGAAAAGGCAACTAGAACTTTTAATTTTTAACGAACATTTTTATTAGTAAAAAATATGTAACTGTAAAAAATATTTATTAGTAAAAAATATGTTTACACATTCAATTGAATACGTAAAAAATATTCAACTGAAAGTACTATTACTTTCAGTTGAAAAAACTTTTTCATATTTATCTTTTCATGATTTTTTTTAAAATAATGCTAGAAAATCCTGCGCCCCCATCATTGAATTTCTCTTCCCCCATGATATATTCCTCAAAGGAAAGATCCTCCCACATAGCCCCCTCCCCTCACCACCTCCAAAATCAAAATAATCCCCCTGAAAAACATCTGTACACTTCCCATTAACCATTACTGTATGTAAACACTGGTCAAAGTTTGTAACTTGCAGCCCCTCTCCTGGGGACTGTGTGGGGATAAGTCATCCCAAAGACATAGTTCTTATAGTTTTCGACTATGTTGAACAAAATGGCTATCTCAAAATTTTGATCTGTTGAATTTGGGGAAAAAGAGCGTGGGAAGGGGCCTAGGTGCCCTCCAATTTTTCGGTCACTTAAAAGGGCACTAGAACTTTTCATTTCCGTTAGAATGAGCCCTCTTGCGACATTCTAGGACTACTTGGTCGATACGATGACCCCTGGGGAAAAGAAAAAAGAAAAAACAAATAAACACAAAACAATAAAATAACAACAAATTATAAGAAACAAACAAGTTACCATAAACTGTTTGTAACTATGCAAAATACTTTTTATGACGAAATAAAGAGCGAAATTAAAAATTATAGTTCTTTCAAATGAAAGCAAAAAGAAGCGTTTAAAATAAAAAATCTTTTCTATGGGCTACCCCCCCCCCCCCCTATCAACCCTTACTGTTTAGACTATGAAAAACATTGAAATAAAGAGCAAAATTTAAAATTATAGTTCTTTCAATTAAAAACGAAAATAAGTGTTTAAAATAAAAAAAAATCTTTTGAATGGGCTGACCTCTCCACCCTATCAGCCCTTCTGTTTAAACTATGCAAAACACTTTTTATGATGAAATAAAGAACGAAATTAAAAGTTAAAGAAAACTCAAAGTATTGCTATCTGATATTGTAATAGATATCTAAAGAATAAGCTAAAAAAAAAATGTTTGGTGATAATTCTCTATATTCGTAGCCTCGTGCAAGCTAGCACTTTACTGCAAACACCAAATCAAACGAGCTGTAGAAACTCAAGGCGTGTTAGACAGTCTTTTACAGTATAAAAAATAAAACAATAATAAGATACTTTTATAATTTGATGTCACTTAGTTTGATGTATTATCTGCAAAATAAGCCCTCTCCTGATCTTTTAGGATCACTGGTTTTATATGATAACCACTGTGGAAAAAAAAATAAACACGCATCTCTCTTCTTTCTTTCTTCAGGCAGAAAATATAAAGTTCCATATTTTTTAGTTTTAGAGGTTAAAATCCCCTAGAGTAGGTTTCTCTCATATGATAAATCTAATGGTGCGATTTTCATTGACATCACTGAATGTCTTAAGGGTGTTTATCCCCTTTTTGAAAAATTCACAAATATTCTCAAGCTTGTAACTTTTGATGGGTAACATTAAGCTTGATGAATTTTATATATTTTGAATAAGTATCAAAATTGTATTCTTTTGATTTATCTAGTGTTATTAAGACTGTTTTTCTTAGAGTTTCGGATGCGATTTAGCCACATTGCTCCTTACTTACAATACGTTACCACGAACTATTTGATACTATGATATATTTTCCCTTGTTTTCCGATAATACTAAGGTATCTGTCCAAGCTGTATAATTTTATAGTAAAACTCATATTTTCTTTGTTCTAGCCTAGCTGTTTTATAACTAATAACAGCATAAACACAAATTAATCTTTCTACAAGTAATAAGTTCCAACAGTCTCATAAGGTGTCGTAATGGAATTTCCCTCTATGAGAAGAAGCTGCTTCAGGGGATATTGAAAGGAAGTGAAAGGCTTTTGTAAAGCTTTTAGAGATCTCGAATTTTATGTTTAAATAAGCTGCTTGAGAGAAGAATGCATTGAAAAGTATTTTCTAAATATTATAAGGTAAACTAATATGAAATGTCTTGCAACACGGAATGATCAAGGGAAAATATAAATTAAGAATATTTTGTCACTATGAAAAGCCATATTTCTTCTCTATCAAGCAAGAATTTATTTTACAAATCCTTTCAAAATTAATTTTGCTGAATAATTTGATTAGGGATTTAGTTCAGAATTTCAATTGTTTTTGATCACTTATCAAGGCAAAACTTACCTAAATTGTTTAGCGAATATCTTTACCCGCTGGAAATCTCCCCCAGACAATTCCCACGGAAAATTTCTGCATGCAATATTGAGCTGGCAAACTGAAATTAAGACAAATAAAAGGAATTCCGTAAAGGAATTTTGTTAGGTTTCCCACTTCAACATTTCCCCTGGAAATTACACCCCCGGCAATGTCCCTCCCCATGGAAGATTCTAGACCCTCTCCCAATCTTGTATGGCCATTGGCTCGATACGATCATCCCTGAAGAAAAAAAAAACGAAAAACACGCATCCATGATCTTTCATTTGACAAAAACTACAAAATTCCACATTTTTGTATGTAGGAGTTCGAAACTTCTTGTGTTAGGTTTTTTGATAAATTGAATCTGACCGAATGATTTTGTTAGATTTCTTGACTTTTAGGTATGTTCCCTCCTTTTTCAAAAATTTGGCGAATTTTCTCAGGCTCGTAGCTTTTGTTTGGTAACACCAAACTTGATGAATCTTATATATTCTGAATCTGCAGAATACGTCAATTCTTTTGATCTGTCAATTAATACCTAAGTTCCGTTTTTTAGAGTTTCAGTCACTATTTAGTTGACTCACTCCTTATAACAGTTCGTCATCACGAACTGTTATAAGAAAAAAGTATGTGTACCAACACAGGAAAAGTGTTTCGCTTTTTCTTAGCTAGATGCTAGTAAAGAGCGAACAACTATTTTAAGACTATTTGATAATAAGCATTAAACATGTTATTATTTTGAGTTATAATATGCGGTCAATTATGGTTGTAATATACCATATACGAGGTCATTTAAAAAGTGGACTTGGTGATATTTCAGAGAATGAGGTAATAGAATGGATCAGCTGCAGCATCATACCTCCAGAGAAGCAGTTTGTTCTTTAGATACCTGTATGTTGTCAAAAATTACTTTTTGTAGCATTTTCTACATAAAGTTGGAGTTTCTGTTAAAATTTCCGTTTCTTTCTTATTTACCAAAGGTACTAGACATAAGAATTCTCTTCCAAATGAGCTCTTAAACATATCTCAATGATGTTTCAGTAAAAAAGAGGTCAAAAAGGAAAAAAGGAGACATCCCAAATGAAAAAGTGATTTTCCTTGTTGCTCAAGAGGGAAGAGGGACTTTTATTCACCAAAGGCATGAGCGTTAGCTATTGCAATGGTGCAGTTTCTTTTCGATCCGACGCTATTTTCGATGGGCCTCGGAGTATCTTTTGAAATTTCTATAATTTGATTTCGCAACAATCTTTAAAATCTCTAAGTGTATTTCTAAATTTGTAGTTACTCTGGGGCACTGGGCTATAGTTTTTTCTGTATTAGTTTGCGGCAGATGCCACGACCTTGACAAAGTTTGTTCATTACTAGATTGCACCAGATAAAGAAACCAAAATCGGCCTATAAAACCACACATTTTTCATGAGTAAGAAGGGGGAGGGGCAAAATAATAAATAGTAAATCAAAGTAATTTTTATCTTTACGAAAGGCAATGCTAGATCGTTACCTCTTATTTTAGCTCCGACAAAAGAAAAAAACTTTCAGAAAAATATGGCTCCAAAATATTTACTTCGACATAAATTTTTTGAGTGTCAAATTTGATATTTAACATATCCACATAGAGAACAATCTAGATATTTCCCCAAACTATTCAAAAGTAAGACTTACCATGGAGCTTTTAATTATGCCATATGAGCCAGTGCTTTCTTTACACAAAATATCTGATTCTGTGGGAGTGTGAAAATGATGAAAGCTCTTAACATTGATTTTACCTCTCAGGTTACCTGAAATAAGAAATATTTCCATTGTCGAAGATACATTTCATTATCCCAATTTAGGATCTCGTTTTCATTTATTTTTGAATGTAAATTTTTAGATAAAAACATTTAGTATCCGGTAATATAAAGGCACACAAGTCAACATACAGCTTACATAAGACTAACCTTACTTATTAAAATTGCCAATTAAAGACTAAAAGGATCAATATAAGACTCTAGGGTATATAGGAACGGTATTATTAAAGTTAGAAGAAGAGAGAGACAACCTTCTAGCACCCAAATTTTTTTTAAAGCTTAAACTTGGGAACGCTTAAATTAAACTAAAATTAAATTTATTTACTGGACAGTTATGACGCTGGTACACATTAGGACAGGATTCCAAAGGAAAATTTAATAACATTTGGATACTAAATTAAAAACTTTATTTCTTTAATAATTCAGCTTACAAAATGGCTTTGGTAAATGTTATCATCATCGTGATTATAATTTTATTTATAACTCATCACAAAAACTGGACAGAGAGCCAAGAAAAAGACAGAGTAAAAATCAAGAAAACAAAACAAAAAGAGACAACAGAAATAAAAACAACACTTCGACAACTACAAACAAGGAACAAACAGAAATGACCAACGATGGGAAGACTTCTGGCATTCGGTAGTGAAATTACAAATTCGCTTCTCAATAACTCCAGCTGGGTCTACCAATTGATACTTTCTTCTCAGAAAAGAGATACTTGTCCAAGTTGGAAGATCCATTTTATACTTTGCAAATTTAAAGTAAAGGAGATGAACTTGCTCTCTTGCCACAATTAAGGAAAGACCAAAAAGGAGCAAGGGCAAGTAAGTGACGAACTGTTAGGCTATTACATAAGTGAGAACGGTGAACTCTACTTAGATACAAAACGTTAGAAGCCAGGGAGGCATACGCAGGCCGGATCTTACTGGCATCAATTTTGATTGCCAGACTTACAGTTTCTTTCAGGTTTGCTCCAATAGGCATGCCCAAGTAAGTAAGGTTGCTAGCAAAAGAAACCTCAGAGCCAGATAGACTTATTGAATTTCTGTCCCCCTTATAGTTTAATGGTAGAACGACTGTTTAATCAACAACTGCTATATCCCAAGAGTTTGGGCAACTATTAAGAGTTTTAAATTTCCGAAACTCTACAGACGGGGAATTCACTAAAGCTATTCTGTCAGCTGAATCAAATTCCTGCGCACGTTAGAACACTGTTCTAAAAGAGTCTGGCTTTTCAATTTTTTCTCAATCATCAATTTAGGGATGAAGAAATCAGCCAGCTAAATCCCTCTTTTTCCTAAAAACCTTCTTCGCTTCGAATTTGATGAGAGAAATAGCTTGCTCTAATAAATAGCACCGTATTATGCAATTTGTGCCCCTTAAAAATCAAGCTATTGCCTCTGTAATTACAACTTTCACTATTATTTCCTCCCTGTAAAATCTGTTTTTGGTTTCCAAAATCTTTCGGTATCTCTGACTCATCAAAAACAATTTCCAAAATTCTCAGCATCATAGTTTCAGTTTTTAGTCACAATATCTATAAAACTTATTTACAATACAATCAGTAACTGCGATCTTATTACTTCACTAATTCTTTTATTCTTGCTCATTAAGTAATTTCTCCTTGTCTTCAAGGTTATCGAAAATTATCTTTATTTTTTTTCTTATCATTTCCACAGTTTTACCATGATTTAACTTAGTCTTAAAGTGCGTTTCCCGTGTGTCCTTGACTCTCAGTAGACTATTCGTTTCTTTTTTAAACTGGGACGACCTTGGACTAACAACCCCAAAAATTCTTAGCATACCTAAACAATTTCTTGCTAATGTGGAGTCTGGTTGTATGTTTTGAATCCTTGATAATTTTATCCATGCTGTATACTTTATATCTCCTTGATCTGTACTAAAAGATCATATATACCTCCCTTACATTTACATTATTCTCCAAAATTTCATCGGTCGCAAACTTCTTAGGCCAAAACCATAGAATTTTCTCCTAGGTTTGAAGTTTTTTTCGCTCTTATTCCATACTGTTTTGCTTGATGTTTTCTATTAATGTTTAGAGATATTGCATCAACTATTTTCTTAAAATCACCTAAATTATCTAAACCTGAAGTCCCCAGTTCGGTTTAAAACTGTTCAGTAGCTTTTCTCCTAAAATCTCCACACAAAGTATACCAGCGTCATAACTATCAGGTGGTACACCATTCAACCATGAATATACGTGCATTCTATAAAATATGAAACGTTCTTATTAACTGTTTGTACATTAAAGCCAATGGATATAGAGCATTCCATAATTGTAAACCATCAATTAATGTGTTCCTCATAGGGTTATTTCACGGGGAAATCTTACTCAAGGCATCAAATAAATGTTTTACTCCCATTTATAGAAATTTCTGGGAGAGAGGCTTTAGTTGAAGAGAACGAATATTCAGATGATTATAGATTTAACCTTAAGACAAAACATATATCTGAATGAATGAAGGAGGAAGCTTGCAGTATGGGCATTGAAAGAGGAAAATTTTCTCTCGTATTGCAGAAACGATAGCTTATACATTTTGAAAATTATGCTTTTATTCTTAAAATTAAATTCATTAAATGAGTTTTTCTCTCATATCATGGCTCTGCAAAAGATTAATTTTGATACAAAGAATGGGGTTTGAGGAGACAGTAGCCCTGCTCGGATTTAGGGTAGTCCAGTCTGTGCTATCAAAAACGGGTATAAATTAAAGTAAATAAGCTCTTTATCGAATAACAATGAAGAATGACATTAAAGCTTAAAAAAGATCTTAAATGACTAATATATGAGGGGTGTACCCACTCTTCAAACCCGTACTCCATACGCTAAAGTTTGAGCTTTTGTCCTCGATGCCTTAAGAACCAATTTTAAAACACATATAGAATTGAAATGGCCCATATATTCAGACTTGGTTTCAAATATACTATGAATGAAATATTTTATGAAGAGTTTGTTTGGGCATGTTGGTCTTATGCAAAAATATTTTCGGTTCAAATATTTTAAGGAAGATCGATAAATAAAATACTTGCAAGTACTTATTAACTACATTTATTGCACTCATAAATGCTTTTAAACCTATATAAAAATTCAGTTCAGAGAGCGAGGGGCAGCCTCCTTCATATAAGAATAATTTTCGCTCAGTTAGGGTTTTGATTTTACTATTCACTTTTGTACAAAATCTTATTTAGTATTATTTGATATACCAAGAGTAGGACTGACTATGTGTGAATAAGGAAAAAGAAAACCTTCCAAAGTGTCAGATTTGTCTGTCCTTTCACGTGGAAACCCTGTACCTGATTAATTGAAGAAATGCATGATCCAAAACTCAGCAAACAGAAATTTCTCCAAGTGGTTATTTACAAAGAAAATTAAGGTGAAATCATGTTCCACTTACGTTTACGGAATTAATTGCCCAAAAAGAGTCATTGAATTTCTTTTCATATTGAATAGTTTTGTAATTTGGAACTGAAAGGCTCGACTTTGCAGGTGGTTTTAAAAGTCGCAAGTACACTTTAGCCACATATACATATTTATTTGTCAGTTTTATGCGTCTTTAAATTTCTAAAACGTAAAGTAAATAATTTATCAACTATGTATAATTTGACTTTATAAAAAGAGAAGTCAGCTTTCCAGTATTTAGCCCTCATATTTTTTTTGGGACAGTATCCATCTTTTTTTGAATTGAAATATAAAAGCTGGAAAAGTGAAGACAGGTACTTAGGAATTTGTGGGTGATCTACACAATTCTGCCATCAGTACGTACTTTGAACATGAGTTTGGAGGAGAGGAAATACTTCAGTGGAGGGATGTTAAAATTTTTAAACTAAATAAGTATGGGTATTCTATGCATAATATAGGAATTTACAGAAACATCTTAAAATCTTGTGTGGATTCGTTCCAGAAGCCTTTTTTTCCATTTTTACGTTCCTGATTCACAAAAAAAGAAAAAAAATGGTAGCCTAGTCCAACTAATCAGTTCTGAACAAGAAGAACATAAATAATCTCCTACATGATTGTCTTTTATCTCACTCTTTCCCTTGTGGAAAGCTGGGGAAGAAGCAACACAAGAGAATAGTAAAATCTATTGAGTAAGCACATGATTGCTCTCAAGAGACTATCACTTCTTATAGATAAGGAAAAAGATACAGATTCTCATTGAATGACTTATTTGAAAAAAAAAAATAAATAAAAAAAAAAAAAGAAAAACATAGGATGGCTAGCCATGTTAAGAAGTTTATCACCAGCCTCTGAGGCTGGTGATAAACTTCTTCACCAAACGGAGCTGAGTCAGCTCCGTTTGGTGAGCCCGCAAAAATAATAGTTATAATAATGTTAACAAATAAATAAATATTAATATTGAAAATGTTGAAACCAAGCTTGTGTTTAAAAAACTAGTTTTAGGAGTTTCATTTGAAACTTTATGAAGTTGTATTTAGAACCCAAGTGATATATGGGACAAAGAGAAAAGCTTTTGATTAAATACTACCAAAAACAATTGTTGTGCCACTGCCCCTCAAGTCCGTTAGAAGTGCTTGAGTGTCATCAATGCTTTACTACAAATCAGACTCGGCCCGAGCATCCATGATTTATTTTTGTAGCAATTGAATTAGTTTTTTTGTTCTAATATGCAAAAATTTGTACTAACTTTTTTGCTTTCATGCATATAAATAGTCAATTTGCTAAGTGGGAATTTTAATCTTATCTCTGTCACTGGTGTTTAGTAAAGCAATCATTTCACTTGGTATTTTCTTTGACCCTTTCACATTTCTGTAGTGTTTTTCTACTTTCCCCTAATTTTTTTTTCATTGAAAATAAGTATTTATTCATATTACAGTTAATAGGACACATATTTTGGACTACTGGAAGACTGGTGCCTGGCAAAAATCTGTCAGTCGTGAAAATAACTTATTTACGTTTCGAGGTTTCCAGAAATACTGTTCATAAAATGAAAGAGGCAAACTACAAGCAATTTGACAAAACATCCATCATCCCAATTAAAGTATCTATTTAAACTAGTATTAATGATTGGGGTTGCTATTCTGGAGTCTCAAATGCATTTTTCCAACTTGAATGTTGCAATAAAGTTTGAATATTCAGTCAAAACATTCAGTCAAATTTGGTTTTATTCAATTACTTCTAAATAATATTTTTGCTATGAGCTTTGGGTAGGTTGGAAACCTAAGTATTGTTTAGTCGTCTAGGAGGCTGAATCCATTCTAGCCATATGCTCTAGATACCTTTTGATACAGACATATCTTTATCTGTGATTTTATTTAGCCTTGTCTAAACGCCTTGAAAGGTTCCAATTAATTAAAGAGATCAAAAAAAGACAAATGTTTGGCCCATTTGTGGATGTTAAAATTGGTGAATCAAAAATCGGTTTTGATGTGGTTTTGGCACAGAGTTTACTGAGCCGATCAAGATGTCAACAATTTTCAGTTTTTTAGTCTGTGATAGTGGAAAAATGTCAAGTCCAGTAATTCCTTTTGTTTTGGGCTAATCGAAATTACTCGAAGCCTACAACGACTACAAAAAGTTTTTGGCTATTCTTTGGGCAAACCAAATTTGTTCTTCATCCTTTTTCCTATAAGTTCCAAACTGTTAAGAAAAATACTTTGGGCCCTTTTTTCGGCCCTATTTTCAGAAAGGTTTCTTATAAATGTTTCTTTTGAATTGAGGTTCACGTGGCACAAAAACATTCCAGATAGAAGTTTTATATTAACTTTAGAGTAGATTTTCTACTTGGTCATCTGGAACTTAAGCTCCTAATATAAAAATTTGTTTGGATCTTACGGTTCCATAAACCAAGGGACTGAAAGACGTTTGTTTCTAGCCACATAGAAAAGAAGCTTTTTAGACAATGTGAAAAGTTTTTGGTTTAGTTTTTTTTTTTATTATTATTATTAATGTCTATTTCTGCCTGCGATTAAGGGACTTGTGAACTTAAGTCTCAAGCAAATTATAAATAAAATTGTTTTGGCTCCTTTTCATGGAGGTAAGATTTCCAAGAACAACTTATCTGTATCATACCGTCTGTTTGGACAAGACACCTACAGATGGTAGTTTCATGGCATTGGGAGGAAAAATTGTCTTGGTTCTTTTTTAAGTCTCATTTTCTAGCAAAGAAATACTTTAGATTTTAGAAGGGGGGGGGGTTTACCACCTAGGAGCTTTGTTTTTCATTGAATGCATGCAACTATAAAATATTTTAAACTTCAAAATCTGAAAATCAGTACGATGTTTCTGTGCCCCCTTATTAAAGTTCTTCAGCGGTTTCATTTTAATTTTCAAATTCATAACATACAAAAGTTATGCTCCAGCTTAGAGGTCAGGTTTCCAGCTTAGAGGATCCTGTCTAGAGGTCAAATATTAAAGATTTTGGAGGGAACTTGAGCCCAAAGTCTTGTTTTACTATTTTCTTGCATATCAATCTATCCTTTAATCAATATCAGTTATACGCCCCTTCATCTGTAAAGGTTTTTGACTGGCACCTTGTTGGTGAACAAAACCCTAAAAAAATCCAAAAGGAATCTCATCCGAGAAGCGTCTAGTTCATTTTCGACCTCTTTCAATGTTATATTCTTCCTTGTAATACTCCCACACACTAAAAAATTTAACATTTTGATTGATTATTACGACTTAGCCTTCAGTATAGTAGCACATATTGCTTAATAATTCAATAGAGTCGGGGCTAAAAAATGTCAGTTGGCGCTGTTCCCATTTCCTACCAAATACTCCATTTCCTCTATTTGAAGTATATATAAGGTTCTCTAGCTTGTAAAAGTGTTAATAATTATTTTTGTTACGAAAACATTTCTGTCACATTTTTTCATAAGAAAAATGTTTGAAAAGCAAACATTAAGATGTTTGTCCTTAAGGTTTACCACATTGAAGTTTAAGCTGGAAAATCCATTCTTACAATTGTAACGTTCTTCCTTCTTGGCAAATGTTTACATTTGTCAGAGAAGCATATCCCTTGCCACTAGAATACAAAGTACATTTAAAACTATTGTTCGTTTACAAAATTTAAACAATTCAATTGTCTCTTTTCTTCCAATGGTGCTATATCTTGTGCTTTTAGTGGTTGTAAACATGCAGTAATGAATATAGTCAGAACTATTACTAGAATAAGTTTAAAGTGATAGCCTGATACCCAGACTACTGTACAGGGCTACTGTCTCCTCTGCATCTATTTAATGAGGCAGAGAACTCTTAATAAGGTGCTAGTTATATGAGACATTTGGAAGAACAAAAATTTTTTAATGTTGAAAGGGACCGCAGAATTAAAACCACGTCCAACACCTATATAGGTAGAAGAAAAAGCCCGAATGAAATTTATTAGAATCTGTCTGTGCAGAACTTCATAATGGCGGCTATTAAGCTTACTCTTAAACAAAACTAATCTTTATTTAGATACTCATTTAGGACACGAAAAATAGGAGTAGAAAACGAAAAAAAAAAGATAATAAATAATGAAAAAATCATACAACACACTATAACGTTATACAATAAAGGAATAACAGCAACATCAAATACAACATTATAAGCTGAAAAAACAACAACAAAAAACTATAAAACTATGCCCCGAATAGTTGAGTCAGTGGAAGAAAAGGTTTCAAGGCCAAAGGCTATATTTTGGACAAACTCTTTAAGGATAAGCATAACCTCCTTAAAAATTAAATTATGAAATTGTTGCTCTTTTGTCATGTTTATTTTCATTCAGTCTTTAATGAAACCATCAACTCCCTCCTCTTTCAAGATTGATCAAAACACCTAACCAAGGAAATTTTAAAAAATAATGGTTTGTAAAAATGATTTTGTATTTGAGAATCACGAATGTAATCCGATTATTTTCCTACTATACAAATATTTTCTCTTATTTTTGAATTTAGCATTTCTGAAACATTTCAATCAACTTGATATACAGATTTTCTTCATTAAGGACGATAAACTTCTATTTGTATTATATATTATATTCTAAATAAGTACCGGTACAAGATTTTGGGCTAGAACTCCAAAGGGCTACAGCTGCTTCTCAGTATAAATATTATGAAGACGGTATTGAACAAGAATAATTTTTTCATTAGGTTTCAAAGCCTCTGGGAAGAATTCAAAATCATTTATAGACAGAACAAGCAACATCTTTATAGAACACATTTCATTCATTTATCCAGTTTTTTCATATAAAGGCAAAACGTTGATACAGAAAAGAGAGAAAAACAACACAGCAAAATTCATACCTTTCTGAGGAACGACATCTGGCTTATCCCGTACTTGGCAATGAACGAAGGTGGCTCCACTAATCGTTTCTAACGGATAGCGTTCTCTTTCTAATCTTCTAGAACGGATGCTACGTAAGAACGCCAATACGATTGGGGCTGTCATTAGTAGTAGGCATAGTACTGCCCCTGTTATGGCTCCGATAAGGGGGCTATTCTCTGTCAGAAAATCCCCCGATTTAGATGATTTGCTATCTGAAAATATTATTTGACCTTAAGGGAATTCCTATAGGTTAAATCATATTAATTATATAATAAACGAAAAGAATACTTTTAAATACTTCAGGAAATCATTATGAAGTAAGCACGATGGGGGAGGGATATTTGAGCAATCTATATTTTATGAACATATAAAACTCATGGCGCGTCATGGCAAGTAAAGATCTAAAAATTTTATAGCACCCAACCCTTGATGTGACTCACATATCATCGTAGTAATTCATTCTGTTTACTATCCGAGTCATCATAGATATCATTCTAATCATTATATTTTTCTAAGAAGCAGTTATGCCTTTATTTCTCATGTTGAGATATAAGAGTCAAACTTTAGCCTAAAGAGTGGGGCATTGAGGACGAGACAGCCCCTTTCATATATGGAATAATTTCTGTTCCTTTTAAGTTTTGATACCGCTCCTTATTTTCAGTTAAAAAAGTTTGTTTTTTTATTTAATTTCTGAACATTTTGAATTAATGCTGGTTTTGATTTTGGCTCACCGTACATGAATAATTAAATCGAAATTTGTATATTAAGTTTTGCTTTTTTTTTGGCTAAATGACTTTCGCAAAATTTTGATAGGACGATTTTGAGAAAAACGGGCGGGGATGAGGCCTAGTTACCCTTTATTTTATTTTTTTACTCAAAAAGCGTAGTAGAACTTTTAATTTTATTTACGATCGTTTTTATTAGTAATAAATATACGTAACTTACGAATTAAGTTACTTAACGAACTTCTATATTCGAACATTTTTATTAAGTATATGAGTCGTAATCTTCTCATATACTATCTTCTCCCCCTCGTAAATACCTCGCTCTTTATGTTAAAGTTCGAATTTCATTCCTATACTTTAAGAATGACCCCTGAATCAAAAAATGCCGTTTAATTAGAATAAATAGCTCTTTTGAAATTACTAAAAACACTTAAGATTAAAGAGCGAGGAATTGAGGAGGGGACGAACCCCCTAATATACTCAATAATTTCTGTTCGTTTTAAGTTTTGATGTTGCTCCTTACTTTCAGTTGAAAAAACTTATTTTTTATTTAATTGCTGATTTTTTTTTTAATAATGCTGGAAAATTCGGTACCCCCTTAGTGGAAATTCTCTTCCCCCATGAAAAATTCGTCCATGGAAAGATCTTACCACGTAACCCCATCAATCCGACCCCCCCCCCCCGACCAACCAGGAAAATTCCCCTGAAAACGTCTGTATACTTCCCATTAACCAACACTAATTAATTTTTAATATTGCTCCTTATTATCAGTTAAAAAAAACTTTTTTTAAATTTAATTTCCGAAAGTTTTTGAATTAATGCAGGTTTTAATTTTGGCTCGCCATACATGAATAATTAAAATGAAATTTTATTATGTCATAATTTTACATATGAGGGTTCTCCCCTTGTCAATACCTTGCTCTTCACGCTAAAGTTTCAAATTTTGTTCCAATTCTTTAAAAATGATCACTGAATAATCAAGGGGTTAATTAGAATAAATAGTTCTTATGAAAGTACTTAAAAGAGCTTTAGTGTAAAGAGCGAGCTCTCCCCTCCTCAACGCCCCCATGTTTACGCTAAAGTTTTGTATTGTTTTAAAAAGTCGAGTTGTGAGAAAGAGTCAGACTTTAGCATAAAGAGCGTGGCGTTGAGGAGGGGACATCCCTTTTCATATATGGAAAAATTTCTGTTCGTTTTAAGTTTTAAAGTGGCTCCTTACTTTCAGTTAAAAAAAACAATTTATTTTTTCATCTAATTTCTGAACGTTTTTGAATTAATGCAGGTTTCGAATTTTGCTCGGTGTAAGAGAATAATTAAAACAAAATTTGCATATAATTTTTACTTTAAAAAAAAATAATAATAACGTTACACTAACCTAAGTTTGATCTTTGTTCCAGTTATAAGAATTGCTCCTAAATCACAAAGGCTGTTTAATTAGAATAATAACCTCTTTTAAAAGTAAAAAAAAAATCTTTAGCGCAGGAGTGAGCTATTGAGGAGATGCAACCCCCTCTAATACCTAATGTTTTCTGTTCGTATTAAGTTTATTACCGCGTATTAAGCTGCTTGAGCTAAAATTAAATCCTAAGATTGGCCAAAAATTTTTTTTTGTTTATATTGGCCATTATTTAACAAAATTCGACCTTTAGCGTAAAGAGCGAGGTACTGACGAGTGGGCAAACTCCCTCATATGTGTAATACGAGGGGATTTGCTCCCTCGTCAATATCTTGCACTTTATTTTAAAGTTCGAATTTTGTTTTAATTCTTTAAGAATGATCCCTCAATCACAAAGGCCTTTTAATTAGAATAAATAGCTCTTTTGAAATTACTAAAAATACTTTAGCGTAAAGAACGAGGTTTTGAGAAGGGGACGAATACCTTAATATACGTAATAATTTCTGTTCGTCTTAAGTTTTAATGTT
Organism: Artemia franciscana; assembly: GCF_032884065.1. Lineage (NCBI taxonomy): Eukaryota > Metazoa > Arthropoda > Branchiopoda > Anostraca > Artemiidae > Artemia > Artemia franciscana. The sequence continues at coordinate 8,953,360 of NC_088876.1, forward strand.
CCTCCTTACTTTCAGTTAAATAAACTTGTTTTTTTTTTTATTTAATTTCTGATTGTTTTTTAAATAATACCGGGAAATGCAGCGCTCCCTTCATGTTAATTCTCTTCCTCCATGAAAAATTCCTCTATGGAAATATCTTACCCCCCTTCCCCGATTTTTCCACTCCTTTGACCCCTCCCCCACCAGAAAAAAACCCCTCTGATAAAGTCTTCCCAATACTTCCCAATAACCAATACTATATGTAAACAATGGGCAAAATTTATAACTTGCAGCCCTTTCCCCAGGAACTATGGAGGATTAACTCGTTCTCAAAGACATATTTATTGGATTTTTTTTACTACGGTGAACAAAATGGCTATCTCAAAATTTTTATCCTGTCATTTTGGAAAAAAGAGCGTGGGAGGGGACCTAGTTGCCCTCCAATTATTTGGTCACTTAAAAACGGAAATAGAAATTTTAATTTCCATTCGAATGATTCCTCTCTTGACATTCTAGGACCACTGGGTTGACAGGATCACCCTCGGGAAAAATACTAAAAAAATCACAGAAAAAAAAACAAAAAAAACAAATAAACACCCGTCCGTAATCTTTCTTCTTGTAAGAAATACAAAAATTCCACATTTTTGCACATAGGAGCTTGAAACTTCTTTACCAAGGTTCTCTGACATGCTGAATCTGATGGCATGATTTTAATTAAGATTCTATGACTCTTAGGGAGTGTTTCCCCCCGATTTCGAAAATAAGGCAAAACTTCTCAGGCTCGTACCTTTCGATGGGTAAGATTAAATACTTAAAATCAGCATGAAAATCGAATTCATTTGATGTATCTATTCATATCGAAATTCTATTTTTAGAGTTTTGGTTAAAATTGAGCCGGGTCGCTCCTTACTTACAGTTCACTTTTTAAGAGCCACAGCTGTAATTGCGACGAAGCATATTTTTGTCCCGTATAAATTCAAAAATTAAGTCCAAACTCTTAAGCTACAGACTGTAATGTTTTAATTTTTCTTTTAATGCAAAATTACAAAAAAGAACATTTTGAATCAAGAAAAAATTTAGACATACCATTTCATTTCGAGTATGATGATTTATTCTTTCAACTGTTGCTGTTACAGTTTTTGCTTGAAAAATGGGTTCTAATCTCTGAAGCAAATGCAGCAACATCAGTATTTGAGCTGACTTGGCTTATAATTTTTAAAATAAAAGAAAAGTATTTCAAACTAATATAATTATTAGATCTTACACGCTAATTAAATGGCTGCCATCTATTCATTCTGTCCAATATTTTAATCTTGAATTCCCTAATAATTTCCCTAATCTTCCATCTTAGATGCAGAATTAGGTCTAGCAAGGTTGATCGCTTGCAAATCATAAGCTTCCTTGATATTTTCTATTTGTTTAACATATATCAAATTACACATTCCTCCTATAGTATCTACAAAGTTCAAATTAACTTTAGATTTTGTCTGTCTTTCTTATATTTTTTTTGTCAATAATCAAAACATTGTTTACTTGGAAAAAAATAAACAGAGAACTTCAACAGATAAGTAAATACTTCTCTATAAACAGAGAAGTAAAAAATACGGTGAAACAAAAACTTCTTTTATTCCCTACTGGCTTAAAGTTTATGCGAAGGACAAATGTGACAATGAATTACTTTAACTGGCTCAAAAGGTCACATAATAGCATTAAGTAAATATAAGAACGAGACAAACATGGCAGGGGTTTCTGACATATTTAAAAAATAATTTGATTGGCCTACGATAATACTTGAAAAAAACAATGCAATTAAAGCACACTTCTTAGTATGAAAATATAGAACAGTAATCTCTAATTTTCTTTTTCGTTTGTAGAACTGTTATATTCCATGATCCAGAAATCTATATATTTGCTAAAGTTGCAGTAAAGCCAAGGTGCTTTGTGATGCAATTTTACTGCTCAATTTTATTTACTGACTGGAAGAAGAGTTGGAAAAGAGGCTTCTATCCTCCCTTGTTTGCTTTCAGAACTTCAAAGGAAAGTGTTGACAATTTAAGCAACAAACAAAGCCTCTTTCGATTCAATGTTGTATTGTCAACAAAGCTGTGTTTTATTTACTTTTGAAAGATTACTTAGAATTTATTTAAAATACTTATTCAATTTTTGGTTGAGGGAGAAAAATAAGAAACATTTGGTTTTGATGAGAATTTGCCTCCCCCCTCCTCGTCTCATATCCCATATTGCTTGATTTGTGACATTTTTTAAATGTTAAACTCGCTATAGATTTATATTAAAAGCTTTATCAATCATTCTATTGTTTTCTGCATCAATTTGAACTGGTGTCGAGTTTATGAGTTATTAAAATTTTTCAAAATTCGGGAAACTAGAAGTTTGTTTACTTTTAATTTTAAGCAAAAATATAAAATGCAGAGATAAATGAAAATGTTGGCAGATCACAACCCAATCTCTATGAAATTCTGCCAGCACTTTTTATCTACTGAGAAGAGATTTTTTTTTTTTTTGACTTTTTCAAAAGAAGATGTACCCCAAATTCTATTGAAAGAGAAAAATTTTAAATTTTAGGGTCAGAATTACGTTGATCTTTTGTTTTATAAATTGTCAACAGAGCTCTCACATTGAACGAGCCTAAAAACTTACTTTAAAAAATGTATTTTGTTTTTGAAATTGTACTTTCTACTCCAACTTTTATATGTGATGAAAAAAGCGTAAAATTTCTCATGATAATTTAAATAGTTCATTAACATAACGGATAGTTTCATTTAGAAACTCAAAAATCTGGTACTATGTCTTAAATAATAAATGGTTATTAAGGAATATAAATACAAATAGCGACGAAGACAACGCTACCTTTCCATTTTATGCATCAACAACAAGAAGAATGATAGGAAATTTTCGTTCGTTGAAATATAGAATTCCACTGTCTTGCGAAAAGATTCCCTTTTACCCTTCTTTTTGTTGATGTTAAGGATTATAAGTGTCACAAAGGAATTCGCAGTAATGCAATTTATGTTCTAGGAATTGTTATTTTTGGCCATACTAGCCATTTAGAAAAATATGTTTTATCTTTTGGAACTAAAAACCGTCAGATGGAGTGACTTCAATTCAGAGACACAAGAAAATGTGCATCTTCGCTATTCAATATCTGACTAAGCTAACCAATCTGTGGTCCATAACAATGAGACCAGCCCTAACAGCAAGATATGAAATATTAGGGGACAATTATAAAAGCATTAAATTTTTAGATGAGAGATAAAGGAATTAATAGGTGCTAGCCATAGAGCATGTGGTGTTTTTGTGTAATTTCGGAACTAAATTGATTTTACATCCCTATTGCCTATTGCCTAATTGCTGAAGGCAGAGTAGCTATGTAGGTCAAAGTAAGCTTTCTGTATAATTTCAGATGTACTGTCTCTCTTCACAACCTTCAAAACTATCACATGAATAACTGCCTTGAAGTATCTCTTTAATAAATTCTTGAAAATATTGAAGATTATATATTTTCCTTTATAGAGACTTCATAGTTCCTAAGTACATAACATATACCTTCACATGGTAGCCAACAAAAATTTGTTGTGTTAACTGAGCAAAGTATAGCTAAAATAATGAGGATTACTAAAACCCAATTGCCATAATAGTGAAGCCAATCTGAAACACAAAATCAGGAAAAGATCCTTCCATTTCTCAGGCGAATATCTATCATTGTAATGGTGCTAGCAACAATGGCAGTGGTTTCACTACTTACCTATATATGCATATTCCTTCCTTCCAAACGCCTAAAAATTTTAAATAAAGAAGACAAAATTGCTTGTGGTTCGAGGCAATATTTTCTGACAAACCTGTAACCTCTGTGACTATTTAAAACCCTAATAAATTTTACATGACCGCATGAGAATCTCTCGAGTAATTTTGAGGAAAATATAAAGCATCTCCATTTTCCTTCGTGGTGACTTCATATTTAGTTATGTGCAGTAGAAATGCAGATATAAGTAGATTGCCATTGCAGAATGCATTGCACCATTCCGGTAGCCACACAGGTCTGGCAGTCAGTGGTTACCTCAATAATTCCACCGTCAATCAAGTTTTAGATTCCAATTTACAAGAGCAACAGAACTGTGAACCACGTGAGAATCGTTAATACAGAAGATCCAGTAATGCGACAGAAAAGAACCAATAGCCCATATTTAAATCTGTCATAGCTCTAAACTTACTGAAACAGATTTAGATATGTATTAATTTGAACAATGGTCAGCTTGAACCAAAAATACCAGGTTGTCTTTATGCATAGAGAAAGCATCTGGTTAATTTTATCTGGCCTGAATTATAAGCAAAACCTTGGGTAGGCTTCATCAAAACGACATTGAAAGATAGGTAAGAGGGCATTGCTATTGCTGGAATGCTCAACAAAATTCTCGCTTAATGTTAAAGATGTTATTCAAACCTTAGAGACAAGTTTATGCTCTTCATAAGTCTTCTTATTAATTTACAAACCACAGTGTTGAGTGTGAGTGCACGGGTTAAGGGATGTGATATATCTTGCGCTTAAAAGCATTCAAAACAGTAAGATGTATTTGATCTGTAAGCACAGCCTAAGAACATATCTCAGTTGAGCTTGCTCTGAACAGACTGTTAACTTTTGCCTTTCTCTCCTATAATGAGAGAAATGAAAACTAGTAATATAATACTAGTATATTACTCGTATATATAGTATATATATATATAATAGTACATATAGAAGCTACAGTAATGAAAATCTATCTTGACGTTCTATGATAATAATTGGTAAATGTATAGATTTATTTATTCGTAAATTTAGAGTTAGAAGGGTAATGAAAATTAACTCTGATTGTTGATTTGGTTAAGTGGAAGTTTACAAAACTGTCTGTATTTTGAAAAAAAAAATCAAGTTATATCCTAGCCAGTGAACAAACAATTGTTTCTTGTCCTTGCGAGTTCGGGTCTTCAATATATTTTCAATTTGATAAATTCCAGTTCTTTAACTTTTTCAATTTGTAATCACAAGAACCGTCAAGAATCTTGACATCTTTCAAATCACGTAGACAATAAGTTATAGGTTTAGTGTCAAGACTTTTGACACTTTAACAAGTTCAGTGGACCACAAGTAATTCCCCTTTTTAAAAGTATCACTTGTTCAATTGATTCACACTGTATCACCAAAATAAAATCTATTCTTCACAACCTTTTCATTGGAATATTATTTAAGAAAAACGTCAAATGTATTGTTAGTGTGATAACTTCAAGAGGGCTGTGATTGGACAGCGATCGATGAAGAAGTTGATTACAAATCAACATGACTTGATGATCTAATTCTTGAATAAAAGCAGCAGTATTTTTCAATGTAGAATATCTCGAAGATTTTCAAAACGGGCAGCGGACAAGCCGAATATTCGTTTGGTCGTCAAAACATATATATATATATATATATATATATATATATATATATATATATATATATATATATATATATATATATATATATATATATATATATATATATATATATATATATATATATATATACAATCTATAGTCAACTCTTACGAAACAATTTAAAATAATTCTAATCATCCACTTAAAATCAGTACACAATAACTAACTTGTCAAAATATAATAAAATTTGGGATATGAGATATGAGATATACATTTATTAAGAAAAGAAAACAAACAGTATTCGCCATTCGCCTGCCAAGAAAGGCAATAGACTTGTAAGGGCAAGCGAGGTTATCACCCTCAGCTAATTAAAACCACGTTCATATCACGCTACTCAATACAAAAGAAACTCAACTGATGAAGGAAGAAGGGAAAAAAGAGAAAGAGGAAAAAGACAAGAAAAAGACAGAAAAAAATAACAGAAAAAAATTAACAGCAAATAAATCAGGGAAATGCCTTGAATAGAATGACAACCTGGAACGGGCCTTACATCAAAATTACTCACGAGATATAAGAAACTTCTTTACCCGTGACTTGAAAGCTGGAAGACTAGGTACATTTTTCACACCCTCGGGCAAAATATTTCAAACATGGAGACCATAATGGCGAATCAAAAATGATGCCCGAGTAGTACTACTAAACTCATGAGTTAAGTTATCAGCTTTTCTTGTATAATGATCATGACGGTCTCTATTGAAAGTAGAAAGATTTTCAAAAGATGGGGTGAGCAGGCGATTCAAATATTTATACGAGAAAATCGCAACTTGGTAATCTCGAATTTGGGATACATCCATTAACTTATTCTTTTTAAAATGCTCATGAGCAGGAACCTCATCAGAATAATAAAATTCCGATAATTTAACTAACGAACTAAAGCAGTGGACAAACCAAATATTCGTTTTAGTCATCGAAACATATATACATGTAAAATCCATAATGTACAATCAAAATGTGGATATGAAGTCGTTAAAGATGCCCATGATGTCAAAATAAACTGTCATTGGAAAATCCATACCATAGAAAATCATAAATATTCTCTATGTACCACTGTAACGGTGGAGTTCTCGGTTTTTAAGCATAGAAAGGAAAGTGCACACAGATTAGTCAAGACAAAAGACTGGTAATCAAGACCAGTCAAGTTCCACACCAGTGGCGGAACTGTGCAACCTTTTGATGACCAAATTTAGACACGAGAGGATTATACGGAATTTTTACAATACAAAATAACAGGTTAGCTGGTGCCATACTAGAGACTGGTAACGAATTAAAGATGAGAGGTAGAGTTTCTCCTGAATGCACCGGTGAAACTGGGTGGCTCTGAAATGTAACACTTTCTTCAAATATGATTGGAAGCATAAAAGTCAAAGTTATAAGCATGTTCTTCAAGGAGGCCAAGGATTATGCTTGTGTGAGTCAATCTCGGGTAATCTGTAATTGTAACCAGTATATGAAAGAGTTTGACGAAATGGACCTAGTATTACCTTAATTCCAAAACTTACATTCCGAAAATGGATTCAGCAGTTTGCAACATATTTCTAGAGTATTTCATCCATAGGAGAGAGTTTATGGAAGTTAGTTCAATTCAATTCTATTGAATTCAATTTATTTTCAAAACGGGCTGCGGACAAGCCGAATATTCGTTTAGTCGTCAAAACATAAATATATATACAATCTACAGTCAACACTTACGAAAAAATCTAAAATAATTTTAATGATCCACTAAAAATCAGTACAAAATAACTGACTAGACAAATTATAATAAAATATAACTAACAAACTAAAGCAGCGGACAATCCAAATATTCGTTTTAGTCGTCAAAACGCAAGTACATGTACAATCCATAGTCAACACTTATGAGATAATTTAAAATAAATCCAATCGTCCACTTCAAATCAGTACACAATAACTGACTAGTCAAAATATAATAACATTAACGAACTAAAGCTGTAGCTATTCTTGCCTACTAGCAGTAACATTAAAATACTTTACAAATGAGGGAACAAAGCTTTTCAAATATCTATTTTGAGATACATGATTGGTTGTATACGAGGTAAAGCTTCTTCCACTGCTCTTGCTGGTCTTTTTCGATGTAGTTTGAAATCAGGGATGTGCTGGATCGATGGGATGTGCTGTTCAACACCCCTGTACCAAAAGCAAGCGACAGTTTTTGTCGACGGTTAGCAAGATAATCTAGGCCAAACTGTTAACAGAGCGCATAGTATGTGACTTTGGGAGCTTTTGAAATTACCAACAAGGCTCAAAATTTAACTCTCTCAATCGCGTCCTACTGCCCCTGCTTTAGGTTGTAATGCCAAACGGGGAACAGTATCCAAGGCAAGACCATATAAAAGAGGCATAAACTCACAAAAGGTAATCTGAAAGAATTCCGTGACGAGACAGCAGCTTCAGGGAGCTAATACCTGCACTAGCTCTCCGGAACATCATTTCCGTCTGTTTCTCCCACTTTAAATCAGCAGTGAGATACACCCTAAGCAGCTTAAGTTCAGTTACACGGCTGGAAGGAGGAACGGGAGGGTAAAATTCTAGGTTACTTTTAAAAAAGAGAAAGTCAACACGGCAGACTTCTGGACTTTAACAGCCATCCTGTCTGCAGGATCATCATCCGATATATCAGCCATGATGGTAGATGCACTACTTTGAATATTTTTGTAGCACAGTTCTGCAATAGATAAATTATCAACATATTTCCAGCGATCTGGCATGGTTATTGCCAGCTCGTTTATCGTGATTATAACCAAAAGTGGACCCAGTATTGTGCCCTGAGGCACCCAACAAAATATAGGCATGTCATCAGAAAAAGTTGATTTTCTACTTAGTACTCTGTGTTGTATTTGCAAGGAAATTAGCTATAATTCGCGCAAAAAGGCGTGGACATTAAACTTAGAGAGGAGCTTTTTTTTATCAGTGCACTGTGACAAATTAGGTCAAAAGCTTTCTTTAGGTCAATTGCTATCATATAATTCCAGCGTTTAGGTTCATCCAGATGTTTGAGAATTGTATCCAACATACTTACCATACAATGGGCAGTGGACGTTTTGGGAAGGTTTCCAAACTGTCTAGAATCAATAAGCTGAATTACCTGCTTCTTTTACCAAGCAGCCAAAACTCTCATAAACTTTGCTAAAAACAGAGGTCATTATAATTGGTATAATTCAAGAAAAATCATTTCGTTCATCTTTTTTTGGGGATTGGTATAACATATCAATTTTCCAAATGGAAGGGTAATCACCAGATTTTGTTATTAGATTAAAAATATGGCTAAAGGGAAGTATAATCCGTCAGGGAACGCTTTAATTAAATCTACAGGGATATCAACTGGTATTACACTACTTCTTTTCAAAACGCTTAAATTTTTTTTACTTATTTGGCGATATAATAGAGAAATTACAAAAAAAGTGGAGGACTTGGTATTTCATCTTTTGGTAGAGGAGGGACTGACTGGACAATATTAACCAGGTAGGCATTCAGCTTATTTGCAGTTTCAAATTCTTTTTCATCTAAATTAAAATCCACTACTTTCTCTTTTTTCAACTATTTTTAATTTCTCTGTACCACTGGCTTTGCTTTGACTTAAACAAATGATTCACTTTTCTTTCGATATATTCACGGGCCGTATTTCTTGTCATTTTCCAAATTTTGTTTTTTAGTTTGTTTGCTTTTTCACGCTTGCCTTCGCGGAAAAGCCACCTTTTTTCTAGAATGAGCGTCTTTATATTCTTAAAGATGGAAGCACGATCCGCAGAATGATGTCTTGAAGCTTTTTTAAGAAAACAAGACTTATATGCGCACTTAAGCTTTTCTTGCAGCAGACTTGCTTTTGAATGTGTACCTTCTCCCTTATAAATCTCATTTCAGCTCACATGACTAATCTCGTCACTTATTGATCTGCTGGCCACCGGTGTAGTTTTGACTCAATCCAAATTTTGTGGAGAGGATTAAGCTCTAGAGTAAAGTGGCAACTCCCGCCCAACGGTGCGCCCGGTACTGATTCCATGTAGAACTCATGTAAATTGGAAGAAATAAGGTTTAACATAGTATCCCATTTAGTGGCTGACTTTTTGACGAGTTGTTTATGACCAAGTGCTCTGTTGATTTGCTCAAGTTTCAGTTCATTGGCATCACCTAGCATAAATATTCCGCGATTAGGGTGTTTACTAGTTACATAATCAGCACTTAATCGCATTTTTTCTAGAAATGACTTTCGGTCATTCACATTCTGGCCCGGTGAATAATAATATGAACAAACAGTAATTCCAGTGAATTTGCGTTGAAGCCGTTTAGGCTGCAGAAAAACCCAAATCTATTCATCATACTTATTTAAACGCGGGATTTCAATTAATCTTGCTTTAATGTTATTATACGAGTTCTTTTTTCTTCAGAGGGTGGTCATATGGGCGAAGCTTAACAAAATTATTATAATCTAAAATTTCTAGTAATTCAGGATTCTGTCGGTGCACTTCAGTAGCAACTAAGACTGAAGCTTAAACTATATTAATCAAACTCACACACTTTATCCATAATCAAACTTTCTCCGTTGCCGTAAGGAAAAGTTGGGAAATTAAAATCATCTGAACAATACTCTTTCAGCTTTGTCGTACAGTTTACCTCAACAATAAGAGTGAGAGGCTCTATTTGTGAACCTGACTCTAGGCTCCTATCCATGTATTCATGCAGGGTAAATGTAGCAAAGGGGTTCTGAACGAGGCACGTGATTGAAAAGGCCGCTATGAGTTGATGTTGTTCAGTGGGAGTGCTCTCTGGTGCCGTAAGAAGGACTGAGGCAGGGAAAGTGGGCTAGGTAGACACGGAGGGGGGAACGAAATTTTCTGTGATGGAATTTGGATGGGTATGTAAAACTACGGCTTTTGGTACGCGGGAGAAGTCTGTCGCACCAGAGAGAGATCCAGAGGAACCAAATTGTAATAATCTTGGTACAGGGAACTGTGAACTGAAATTATACTCGGTAAGGGTGTGGCCTCCCTCCGAAGTCCATTCCCGTTTTTTGTCAAATTCTTAGTACTGCCATCGTACCCGTGTGAAGGATTAGCTTATTTCTTAGAGTATATCCTACTAAAAAACTTTGGAATAAAAACATTATACTTGTCACAACCGAAACAACGACCTGACAAAACAGAACAATTAGAAACATGGTCAAACGAACACGAACCCTTATTGCAAGAACCCGTCAGAAAATATTTACAAATATGGAGCCGGTTACATCTTCTTCTGTGGTTATATTTTGCACGTAAAAATCCGTGCAAACTGATTTCGTTTTTGGATTTTCAATTACACGCTGATCACCCTTTTTTCCAGCTAATTCTTTCGCTGCCTTCACTTTCATTTACCAGAAGTTTCTCATAAACAATTTTTATATCTGCATAGGATTTCGTAGTAATCTTATTAGTATTTAAAACAAAAGTGTCATTATTATCCTCTTTCAAATTCAGCATACAACCGGAAGCCGTTAAATTATTCCTGTGTTCAGGAGCTTGATCCTCTACCATAGTAATAGAGGATTTGTCAGTGGGATTTTTACGTTCATGAATAATTGATTTCATTTCAACATTATTAACTTTACTGTTCCAGTCAATGTCATTGCTAATCACCTGGTTTGTCACTGGTTCGAACGCCCTTGACCTCTCAAACGAATTTATTAAGGGCAATACAGCTTTTTCTGATTATTTTTACTTTCACTGGATTGACTGCATTATTCTTTGTTATATCACTGTTTTGAGTTGTAGGAAGGGATTCAGATATAACGGTCGAAATGTATCTTAATACCTCTTCTAGTCTGGATATCAAGGATATCAAGATTTCTCTGGCAAGCAAAATATTTAACACAGGGATTTGGATACGTTATATTTTCACTGGCAACATATGAGTACTTTTTAGTGTCAAATGATACATCACGTGAGCAGGTGCGTAATTTTCCAATGGTGGTGTTAAGAGTATAGGATGGGTCGACAGAAAAAACGGTCTGGCCCTCAATATGACAAGAAACGTCAAGAGGGGGGACGTCACTTCCTGTTGTAAATAGAAAGAGACTGGAGTGAACTTCTGCAAAGAGGGGAGAACCAGCGATTTAAGTTTTTTTTTAAGATATTAAGCATCCTAGCTCTTGAATTTTGAGAACGAGGGGTAAGAGCTGAAGATAAAACTGTAGAATTCAGGGTATTTTGAGGAACTTAGAGGAGCAGTCAGGACAGCACCAGCTCTTACTCCAATTAGCTGTATCAATTCTGGCACACTTTTCCGCTCCTACATGAAACTAAATATTGCACCCTCTACATTTCACAGAGTTTGAAAAGACTCTCATCTTAAATTTGGGACAAAGTAGTCTTTGTCTAACCATTGTTTTTTAAAAGGTTAATGGCCCAGCTATAAAACTTGTTTCAACAGTTGAGCCAAAAACCTTGAAAAGCAACAAAAACCTTGAGCCAAAAACAGCTTTATTGGACTTTGATTATGACAGAGCGCTGTCATAATCATTAAGCGCTGACATGTGGATTAACAAATTCACTTGCGCCGTCCATTTTAATTTTTCTATAAGAATCTTGTTCAAATATAGATTCAAAGGCTCTACAACTTCATCGCCTCTCTTTGAACGCAATGGAACAGCATATGCATAGCGACTAAAATACTGATTGCAAGAAAAATATACTTGTATGGGCTGCTGTGACGTCTTTGAATCTTGTCTAAAGTCAAAAGATCTGCCTACCACATAACAATGGGAACAAAGCTTTAATGTCTCGATAATGATTACCACGAACTCTACAATTTCTATGAAGAGTTTAGCTTGGTTCATTCTGTAAATAGCCTGTCGCCAACATGTTTTCAACTCCAGTGATTCGGGCAAATGTGGTGGTGGAACTTAAACTTCCCGCTACCTTCATAAACCCTTTTCAAAAGTTGAGCTATTTTGAACGTAAACGCGGTGTGATGCGTCCGCTACCCTTTTGCATATTAACTTTGGGTGGAGAGACGCCTGCGTTTGACATATTTTAAATCATCACCGCTAATTGACGTTCTTTCTGAAAAATATTTAAAAACATCTTTTGATATTTCTCCATATTCACTCAATCAATGTCAATATTGCTATTTCCCATTTAGACTTTTTGGTAAATTTGATGACTTTAAAAATTTAAACAAAATAATGTCAAACGATTAAAGTCTATTACAATTTGCAATTAAATCTGACACCAAATCATTTAAACATTGACTCTTGTAATGGATGATACCACTATAAACATGACATTTTCAATGAAGATTTTTATATTTTTCTCACGATACGATTGAGACATTAGGTGTACAACACGTGATGAAACTTCAGATAAATCTTCTTCTTGTTTTGACGGTAGTTTTGGTGGTGATGTTGAATTTTCAGAACTGGGGGGGTTGACCAATGACATCTACTTTAAGCGGTCCGTCACGACAAGGGTTTATGCCTATCGACACGTTGAAACTCAATTGAAGCAAAATTAGTTTTTCATCATCGGTAATTGTCTAATTGTCAATTAATTTATCAGGAATATATTCAAAGTGCTCTTTTGGGGAAAGAGAGAGTTCTATTGGCGTCAATTTGTAAGGTCTAGCATTTCTAGAGAATAGTCTTTACAATTCCTGCGATTATCGGCAGAAATAATGAAAAGAAACCACCACCTCTTAAACAAGCTGTTGCCATTCAAAATCTTTTCCTTTCTCTTTGCAATCTAAGGCACGTCCAAATGAATGATGTTGCTGTGTTCGTCACCTAACTACATCTCGTAGTTGAAAATTGCCTTCAGTTAAATTTATACAAAGCTCAGATAGAAGATTAATAAATTCATTTTCAATACCGTGTTTGAATAAAGCCTTCACAAGCTGCTACTTTGAATTACCTAGGACGGAAAATAAAAACCTGTTTTCAAGTAGTTTCTTCCGTGTCATGATGGCGACTCATGACTTTGTTTCACTATTCACAGGTAGATATACGGTAATTTCATTGTCAAAAATATTGTGACTATGCATAAATCCTCGGGTATATTTCGATTGAGATCCAATAGAATGTAAACATGAGGTTTATCAGTAGCTTGATTATTATAAGCCAGGATGTATTTGATTGTTTAAAGTTATAAGAGAACATGAATCGTGAACAACCCTATAAATGATATAGTAAGTACGACTCAAAGCAAGCGTTCTCATACATTTACTCTAATGAATGAGATCGTGGAGGACAACATTTAAAGACATTTTTAGATGATGATACTGGGCTGTGAATAAATCTAATATCTCCTGAGACCCTTCTTCAATGCATTCTGCTAAATCATCAATAATCTTTCACGAGTGTTTAATTTTGTTTGGCTCAAAATTAAACACTTCAATAATCGTATGAATTTTACGTCCAGTGCAAAACTTTTTATTTTATCTAATGGACTTTTGCCACACGCTACAGCAATAATAGATATTTTTCAGGTTTCCTAAAAACATTCTATTACGATTTTGAATTATTTTTGTTAAGAGATTTAGTTTACCAGGCATTGAAGCTCTGCAAAGAAATAATCTGAATGGAATTTTAAATTGATACATGTTACCCTTTTCGCTGTCGAAACACGACTAACCAAACCTAACCTCTATTTGTTGAGTAAATACTCAAAAACTAAAACATATGGTTGCTTTAATTCGAACAAATGTACTATCAATTGTCGAAATACTTACAATTAATTTATAATCAGCTAAATATATATTTACATTGACATTGAAAGATAATATTTAACAAACACTTAGAAAAGTGTGCCACCCGGAGGACCAGACGTGACTGGATATCTTCAGAGGACACGGAAGCCAGAGCGTCGGCAGGAAGACAAGGCGTCCACTGCGAGTCGGGGTGATCCGACACGATTGCATTTTTTCGAGCATCAATTCCACTTTTTTCAAAAAAAAAATTAATAAAAAAAAATTATAGAAAACGACTAGAAAAACAGACAGCTGAGCTAGAGAGTGTCAGGGATAGAACTTGAAAAAAAGGTAGGACAGAAAGAACAGATCCTACTCCAACCACTTACTGAGCTGTTTCCAAACCGAGGCGCCGTCAATACTCTAAACATACGTTTCGATCTCAAGTAAGGTAACGTAAGGTAACATTTCAGTCACCGTGTGGTTATCTTTCAGCTATCTTATCAATTGAGTATCTTTGCACGTGGGCATAAGAGACATCAGTTGCTTCATGTTTCTTAACACAATTCGAGTTTGATGGATCATAAACTTCCGTGAGTCTGGCCTCAATGTCTAGTACCATCTTTTCAATCTACAGGAGCTAATTCTGGAAATTCTTAAACTGCTTGATGGCATTATCGCTTAAAACAGTCTCCATGGACTGGTATGCATGACACTTACAGTGCCTCAAGTGATTTTCATTTTAATTCTCTATCAAGTATTAATCAAGGATTAAGCGGTGAGCCGTTACCGCTTTTCGTGGTTCCCCATATCACTTTCACTGTGAGGGATGGGCACCTATTGTTTTAGCATCCTCTCAACCTCGCTGGGTAGTGATTGTATCTAAATGTTGTCTAAAAATTCTGCGTCAAGGGTGGGGTACCTCACGAAACTATCTAAATCATAGTTTGGGGGAGATGTACTAATAGGGATCAATCCTGCACTTAAACCCCTCTCATATTCACTTTACACGGGGCCCTTACATAGATTATCGCGAAATTCCGACGGCGGTGACTGGATAGCCGTCTCCGTGTTCTCAATATAGGTCCCTAGTGCACCAGGTAATGCCGTTAAGTGAACATTAAAATATTAAGAGCTTATTAATTCACTGAAACGATTTTGGTTTCATTCTAAAAAGGATTTATATTATGCTGAAAGAGAATATATTAGTCGAAAAATTTCTTTTGGGGGACGCTTGCTTATACCTAAGAGCTAGCGTTCAGAGCTAGAAAGACCTCACTACCGACTAATGATTTAATGAGAAGAAATTATTCCATATATAGTCGAACAGTAACCCTTCGGATACATTGAGACCACACTACCAACTAAAGGTTTAACGAGCAGAAATTACATCGTAACTATTCACCCAAAGTGACCAGACCAGAAATTACCCAATAAATTTAGGTAAGTTTTCCCCCTCTTATTGTTTCGGGTATTATAAAGTTTCCCCTAGAAATTATGAGTCTTAAAAATTACACTGGCGGAGGGGATGGTTGCAGTTATGTCTATTGGCAGGGTGTTACTCGCTTCTATGCCATTAAAATCATCCAGTAAATTGTTAATCAATAGATCTAAATCATAGTTATTGGGAGCCTAGAAAAAAGAATTAAATTTTTAACCACTTGAAAATTTATGACTTTAAGCTGTGAAAAGAGTATGTTATTTTTCTAAAAAAAGAAGAATATTAAACTAAGGACCAGAGGCTCCTAAAACCCTTCAGAACTAACGGGCAGTGTCCTAAAGTGTCCCATGATTAACCAGAAGACAATGTGTTAACTTAACTATTTCTTTTGTGACCGGCAAGAGCAGCACCGCTCTGGACTCTTTATTAACCCGAAAAGAATGGGGTATTTTCATTGTGACGAAAAAAACAATTAGGCAATGCCCTCAAATTCTCCTCTCCAAAAGAGGTTCCTCTTCAATATTAAAACACTAAGTTTTCAACACTAGAGCGCCTTTTTTTAGAAGCAGCAAGATCCTAGTTATTCTCTCTTTTATTAACTCGAAAAGAATGCCATAGTTTTAACAATTTCTGTCTTAGGAGGGCCGAGGGAGTCTTCAATCCCCCTCTAAACTATTGACAGAGCTGCCTATAGTAAACTAAAAGGAATTCCTTACTCTTAATTTTACTTACTACTGAACTGTCAACTTCGCCATGGCTGGATGGTACATAGGGTCTGCCAATCCCATCTTGTATGGGGCAAATATTTTCCTCATATTAAAGAGCCAAAAGGCAGCGCATTCCTCTTGTTTTGATGTGGGTTACGGATAGGCCGGCACTCTTGTCATACACGATGACTGTTGGTGTTGAAGGGCCCGAGGGTTCTTGAAGAGGCCGCATTCTTATCGCATTGAATGCTTGATTTAAGTCCCACATCGAGTAACCTTGCTTTTTTAAGAGAGTAACCACTTCCTGGTTGTGGTTAGCCTGAACTAAAGATTAAATTTGATTTTTCTTCATATAACTTGAGTCTTAAAGTCATAGATTCCTGTTAATTTCATCTCTAATAAATCATTTCCTTTGTCCTCATAACCATGAGGACTGCCAAATTTCCATCTTTTTATATATCATTGTCTAGTATTCAAGCTTAGAAGCAAGATTGGGAGCACTGAATTGACACAACACATTTTCTTTGAACAAGGCCTAAAAACAGCGTTATTTAGATTGCATAGGATTGGCTCTTTTCTGTAATTGAGTTAGAAAAAACTTTTCTGCGAAATAAGCTTTTCAAAGAAAAGTAAAGAATTCCATTAAAGCAAAAATGGATCAAATGATCTACCTAAGTGAAGGTGATTCATGTAATGAATATGGGAAAAAATGGAATATTTTGACAGAAAGCTTTGAATTAATGAGTATGGTTCACCGTAAGTATTTTTTGCGTTTTTATTCTCTTTATAATAAGCAATAGTAAAAAGAAAACAGTCTATTATTTATACTTCAGTTAAAAAAGTTTTATACAAGAGCATTTAAATGTAATCGAAGAACATTCTGAAAAGAATCAATCAATTCGAGTTTCATAAATCACCCCCCTTCGCCCTCATACCCCTGGTGCCTGCTTACTTTCCCCCTTTTACATCAATGCTAGAAACCATAGTTTTTACGGCCCGTGAGGATAAACATGAAAATAAGTTTTTCAAAGAAAAGTAAAGAAAAAGGATTGAAAAATTGGCATTATGCAGCAGTCTGATAATTTTAATAAGGGTAAATACGCTTTTCCCTTTGAATATTCACCCCTTCTTTCATAATTGGAATTTAGCAGACAATAAGCGCCCCTTTTTTGTGATTAACCATAACTAGCCAATTTGATCAGAATTTAGATTACCCTCCTCAAAAATCATAGATTATGTTTAATCATAACTCAACAAATTGATCAGAAAATGTTTCTAAATTGCGATTCTGTCGTAATATTATAATGTTCAAATTTACCTGACAAAGGGGTGCAGATATTAAGTAATGTTTTACCCTTGCTGTTGGTATGTGCTTCAAAGTGGTTTAATAGGAGTCATGGCTCTACAGTAAAGAATATTTTCACGTGATAAAATTAGACAACTTTATCACTGAAAGAACCATGCAATAAGAGGAGAGAGGGGGTTATAGCTACTATTGCAATATAGAGAGTTTTATCAGCTCAAATCTGGGTATGCGCAGCATTTTTTTGGTGGGGGTATATAGAGACAGACTTACCTGTTGGTATCCTTAAGACATATCTTGTTTTTTAAATCAAGTTGTGCGTTCAAACTTCAATACAACACTGATGAATTTCAGTTCTAGTGGCCGGTTTTATACTCTCCAGAGGCAATAGAAAATTAATCAGTCTCGTTAGAAGAATAGCGGATCAAACGACGCTTCTGTTTCTTGAAAATCGAGGTACACCTTATGTTTACCAACAAATCTGTTTTCAATGAAAATCAATAGACGTTTAGTTTTCTATAACGGGTCTGCTCATAGAAAATGGTTGAAAAAATCCTTTTTTTTCTGACACAAAATGGTTATGTGTGGCTGAAACATTCGGTGATGAGCAATTGGGACCATGCCCTTACTTGCAAGGGTCCCCTGAATGTTATTCCTGGCCCTCATAGGTTTTTGAAAGGAAAAAAAAACACTCTATTATTTAACATCCCAAAACCTATTATGTAACAACGAAAGAAGTGCTGATCTGGTGGGATCCTGATGGCTTTTTAAAGAATCAAAAGACTATTATGTAACAAGCATAAGAAAACAAACCCTATGACGTAAAGTACACGTGAATTATAACGTTACAGGGAGGCGCTATAGTATTTCGTAAGACCCGGGTGCACATAATAACGTCTTGAGGGGCTAGCAACGTGAGGCTTACCCCCTATGTGTGTGCCCGAATCCACAGGGCAGTCACTACTATTCCAAACTACGATAATGACCTTAGCCAAGAAGGATTCTGAAATGTGGGCACTTCCAAAGCCTGAGGAATATTTTTTAGGTTGTTCAAATAGGAATTGTCTCAGCATAGTCTTAGGGACTACCTTGCCTGCCTGTATATTAGATAATAAGCTCTCCGGAAAATTTGGTTGGACCTTCTTAGGGCTATCATGAATTAAAAGTTAAGGTAGATAGTCCATATCTATGGGATGAAATTTAAGAGATTGCCCAAAAATTTTCTTTTCGTTGTCCATCTTGAACTCCACGAAAATAAGGTTGTCCCTAAATGGAGGGGTAAGAAGTCATAAAGAAAGATTTAACAGAAATTTGAAATTCACGTGAATTTATATGTCCTGTATAAAAATATTAGTAAGAGGAAGGAATTTTTGAAGGTAATAAAAGTTCAGCTTGTAAGAATAGACTTGAAAATTGATGTCAAGATGACAAATATCAAGATGTCAAGATGATCTTAGGTGACTACAAAAATCGATGACATGACTGGCTCCACTTACCTTTGAAGCATCATCAGTAAAGATGGTTGATGGAGGGAAGATGTAAAATTCAGAATAACCAATGTTCAGGATGTTTTTCAAAGTTAAAATTTTTTGAAAGAATAGAAATATGAGTATGCGAAGATAAGTTTAGAATATCGGAAGGCACGGTAATGACAGTGGTCAAGTATGGTCCTGAATACTGGGTGCTTTCAATCGTTTAGGAATATCTATTGAATGTTTTCCAGAGGAATCATCTAAACATTCTTGGGTACTCGTTCGACTAACCGTATATCAGACAATAAGCCGTATGAGAAATATGGTCCCACATTCTATCCACATCTATCCCACATTCTAGAGTTATAATGAAAGAAATTTAGGATGGTTAGACAACTTCTTGGAGGAAGGATGACAAATGGCAAAAGTCTGTGCTCTGTGGATATCCATATGGGGCCAAATGAAAAGCAGGTCAATGGCTAATGAAATAAAAAGCTGATGGAAATATGCTTCATTAACTTTATAATTTTGAAATAATCCAAAGATACATCTTTAAAAATTTTGATTTTTGGGTATGAATTAGACCTCATTTGGGTCAAGGGGGGGGGCATTTTTTTTAATGTTGTCGTCTTTTGTCCTTCAAGTTTTATGGTACATGATGAAAATAAATTTTTCCCAAATGAAATTTCACAGGGTATTCAAATAATTAGAAGGAATAACTTGTTATAATAGTATCGGACTAATTCGTAATTGAAATAAATGAACAATCCCTAAGCACTGACATCGACTATAGATGACCTGTTTTCAAGCTGTGAATCCAGCTCACTGAAGTTTTTCTTTCTTTCAAAGTTTGGCCTTAACATCCCCACTTTCTATTCTTATCCTCCTATACTTGTAAACAGGTTTTCTTGTATTTGTTCAAGCAGCATCGTTCTATCATCTACAATTTCTTTCTACAGATCCTTTACAGAATTGTTATTGTACTTTTCTTATAAAGAAGTTTGGCTCTTTTTAGTCGTTTCTTGTGCTTAATAAGCATTTTCCTTTTCTAATCATTTGTCATTGTGAGTTGTTTTAGCATGCTTTTTACTGTAAGCAAAATCATGTATCTCTGTTTAAAGATGAAAGCCAAGGATTTGAACGTGAAACAGAAAGTTATTTTAATCCGAAGGAGTTTTCCTTCTACATGTCTAAGTTCCATATTCTTAAATGGATCAAGAAATAGAACTTGACCATAGATATTGAAAATTAATGGAATAGGCCAGTTAGGGTAGGGGACAAATAACGACTTCAAAGTCCTTATGACTGACAAGTTCTAAGAAGATAATTGTTCATAGTTTGGTCTTAAAAGTTTATCATAAACTTTAGGCTTTAAAAAAAGCCAAACGTAACAGAGAATTTGCCAGAAAAGGTGCAAAACGTTACAGTAAGCGAAAGTGATAAGGATGTATATTTTTTTATACAAAATTCTTAAGGTTCTTAAAGTTCTAAAATTCTTACTTTGGCTTTAAAAAAGATGACATTCAAATAATACTCTATTACTTGAAACCAGCCAAAAAAAGCAAAACACATGTTTAGTATACCTTTTGACTATCAAAAGACTCGCTGAGCAAGTTTTCGTCATCTCCCACCCCTTTCTCGGGTCTTAAGACCTCGCAAATCCCAGTCACTTTGTTCACACCAGTGCTTTGACCTTAACAGTTTTGACACAGATAAAACTAGAGGTTATCAAGACAAAATCAAAAATGTTTTTTCCTCCCCCTAAATTTTTTTTTTAATTTTAGGGTAGTCCTCCATTCTCCGAGATCGAACAGAGATACGTCAAACGAATAATTTTATGATAAAGTAGGATATATTTATCCTACTTATGATAAAGTAGTTAAAAGTACTGAGCCCGAGAAAAAATATTTATTTTTAGAAAAAGGGAAAAAGAATCCATAAGAATGAAAGTTAACTTTAATGATAATTAAACCATCAACATCATTATATGAAACCCAATGGCAAGAGGTTTGCACTTTCACTTAGAAAAATACGAATTATGTTTAAATAGCGTTGGAGCGTGCGTATTCATTGTTAGTTTTTTGTTGATAGTTTTGGCTATTTTCGGGGGTTGTTTGTGTAGAGACAACAATCGTAAAGCGTCGGGATGAAAAAGTTTGAATGAAAATTAAAGGTTTTAGTGCACCATTATAGCATTAGGCCAGTGTTGCCAGATGTAGCATAATTATGCTGAACATAGCATAATTAGGAACCAAAAACATCCAAGCATAATCCTCCTTAAGATAGCATAATTGTAGCATAATCTAAGACGATGTAGAACAACTCATAACGTCACATCAATAAAACGAACACCAAAGATGGTCTATCGAATTTTTCGACCAAACTAAAGTAAAATTTCGGCACAACGGCAGACTACGAACCATCTGGTATTATTTTTTGTTCTGATCCTGTGGTCTCAGTTCTATGGCAAAGAAAAGCGCGCGCAAGATATTTGAATTTAAAGACATGTTGTGACTGTTTGGATTGGATTGGTGAAGATGACTGATGAAATT
Organism: Artemia franciscana; assembly: GCF_032884065.1. Taxonomy (NCBI): domain Eukaryota; kingdom Metazoa; phylum Arthropoda; class Branchiopoda; order Anostraca; family Artemiidae; genus Artemia; species Artemia franciscana. The sequence continues at coordinate 8,974,956 of NC_088876.1, forward strand.
TTGAGATTTAGAGGGGTTTCATATTGTTGTTGTTGGTGGTGAACGGTGAGAGAATTTTGCTGTGCAATTAGGCCTAGCCCTTTCAACCAAAGGCAATGTTTCATGGTTCAAGAACTGGTTGATAGCTACTATATACCAGCTGACACCAGCTAGACACCAAACTATCGCCGAAACTCCGAAAGATTTTGTGAAAATTTTATGCTGATCAATGCGCAAAATGAGACACTTTACCGACGAAAGAGTTTTTCTAGATCTGGCAGAACTCGCCGAGAGGGTGCTTTCCCTATCGCATTTGAACGCAGACTCAAAAGGAATTTTTTCTTGGATCAGTAATGTCAAGACAAAAAAGCGGAATAGGTTGAAGAAAGAAAGTATTGTAGCCGTACTGGTCACAAAATCGCGACTAAGAACAAAAGATACAGTTTGCTACAAATATGTCCCTAAAGACAATCAGATCAAGCTCCACAATTCCGAAAACCTCTAAGTAGCCACCTCACCCCCTGGTTAAGAAGTCGATTCCGAAAGCGAAGATGAAGAAGATCATTTAATATGAATCGCATTTTTCCTTCTTTTTTTAATGAATTTGAAGTAAAATTTTGATGATTATATAAGACACTATGTTTTTCAAATGCCGCCAACCGCTTGGAGAAGAAAGACGACTTGCGAAAAAAGACGAAAAATGTGAACCAAATTGTGAACCAAGATCCTTCCCCTGGACATAAAAAAGCCTTTTTACTTATTTTCTATGCTATTTTACCTTTTCTTTGCCTCCTTTGTTTATACCCCACTTTTCTTCCCTTAGCGGGTTAAAAATAAATTATTAGGCTATTATTATCACATTATATTCTATTCAGAACCTTTATTAAGATAAGACAGAATTCGACTTGTCTTAACTGATCAACTTTTTCGTGAAACCTGGGAAAATATGAAAGCGTAGCATAAATCTGTCCAGAAAAAGCATAATTTTAGGCTTAAGGAAGCATAATCCTCTCCGTCCGATATGGCAACACTGCATTATGCAATTAGGCAATCATTATAGCAATTAGGCAGTTTAAGTATTTTAGATAAAAATGTTTGCAACATGAATGGGTATTTGGAGGTTTTGAGAGCTCAGGGTGCAATAATAGGTTTAAGAATAAATTTGGTCAAACGGTTCGTGATAACAAACTGTAAGTAAAGATTGAGTTTAGGTAATAGTAACTGAAACTGTAAAGCAGGGAGTTTCGATATAAACTAATGAAATTAGAAGAATTCTCTTTTTATACTGATTTCAAATATATGGAAGTTAAGTGGAGAGTTACCCATGGCCAGCTACAAGCCGGAGAAAAATTTACAGGATTATCACAAAATAGGCTAACACATTCAAACAGGGAAGTGAACATGATGAAAATTACAGTATCCAATCAGCGTATTAGAGAACCCTATTGCAGAGGTGTTACATGCTCTTATGTACAAACATGTGGAACGCTGCATTTTCCCAGAAAAAAACAAAAAAAATCACCAATGCGTGTTTCTTTTCCAGATGTGGTCGTATTGAGTCAATGGTCCTAGAACATCCGGAAAAGGCTCACTTAAATGGAACTTAAAGTTCCAGTTCCCTTTTGTTGTACCCAAGAAAGATTGAGCCAAAGGAAAGTGACACCTCTGCGGCACCGAGGTTCGATTTTTCCCTAAAGAGGGCCAAATTGCTATCGATTGAAAATTCTGAGATAGCCAATACATTTAAATGTATAATTATTCTCTGAAAGTTCCAACTTAATACCCAAATCTATTCTTGAAATACACTCTTTTTACAATGTGTATGTACATAGTGTCTTTTGATTTTGTTTAAATTTCCTCTCAATATTTTATATATAGCAATGTGGTAGTAGTAGTAGTAATGTGATAATTATAGCAGTAGTATTAGCATGCAATTATTACCTTTTCGTCAATTATTCATCTCTCTTATCGTTTCTTCGAAGTTCCAATTTAATATACTTAGTCATTACTGAGTTAAGCCCTTTTGACAACCCGTATACGCATAACGTGTTTTTATTTAGTTCAATCTCCTTTCAAAATTCTCTGAAAGGCTCACCTGAATGTTCTTTGTCCTTTTTGAGAATAATAACAATCTTTATCAAAGTGAGTAACATATGCTATGTGTAGACAATGAACGAATTGCCTAACTTACAGCCATTCGCCCGAGGGCTGTGGGGGGAGGTTGACAACCCTAAAAGCATAATTTCTAGATTTGTCAACAATGCTAAAAATGATAGATGTCTGAAAATTTTGATTGGATGTTTGTTTTGGGAAATGATGGGTGCGGGATGGGGGGCTTATTGTCCTAAAATCACTATTGACTCTTAGAAAGAGCACTATAACTTCTAATATCCAATCAAATGTCCTATCCAAAGTTTAAATGACCACCCATCCCATTAAAATCTTATGTGTCCCCAAGGCATAATTTACAACCTTTGCCCCAAGAATCTGGTGGGTCGTGTTAACCCTGGAAGCATTGTTACATTTCCTATCAGCTACTTTGAAGAAAATGGGAATTTCAGAATTTTTAACACATACGTTTGGGGAAAAGAGTGTGTTGGGGGGGGGGCTAATTGCCCTACGTCACTTTTGACTCTTAAAAGGGAATTACAAATTCCAATTTCCAATTAAAAGATACTTTTCTAAAGTTTATACAACCTACCTTCCATATAAAGCTTATAAGCCCGGGGTATAGCTTACGATCCTTGCTCCAGGTTCTGAGGGGCTGCATCAACCCTAAGGCCTTGTTAGATGATCTTAAGACTATTTTGAATAAAATGGCTATCTCGATGTTTGTATCAGTTGCATTTGACGAAAAGAGAACGTTAGGGGGAGGGCTAGTTGCCCTTCGATCTCTGACTCTTAAAAACACAATTAGAAACTCTGATTTCCAACCTGGAAATGACCTGATTTCCAACTCTGAAGTTTATACACCCACGCTTTCAATACATTTTATATGTCCCGGGGCTTAACTTACCATCCTTTCCCTGAGGACTGTGGGGGGGGGGGTTTAACCTCAAAGACAATTACTGAACCTTTCAACTACGCTGAAAAAAATGGCTATCTCAAAATCTATACTAGATATGTTTGGGGAAATGATGGATGTTAGGGGGGTGGGGCTGGTTGCCGTCTAGCCACTTCACACTATTTAAAAAAAAGCACCAGCCCTTTCAATTTCCAATGGAATGAGCCCTTTTCGAAGTTCCTATGACAGCTCCTTAGATACGGAGTGCCCTGGTCTTTAAAAATCAAAAACAAAACAAATTCATAGTATATTGTGCCCTTGTCACTCTTTACTTAGGCAAAGCTATTGCACTGCCTATGGTGGTTTGGCCTCCTTTTCCGATTTCTTTCCCTCCACTAGATAACTATGAATACCTGTTTTTTGTATTTTCACTAATTTTTGGTACTTTCTTCGGAATGATTGAAATTGTAAGGACATTGCACCCTTCCCCAGGTTTTTGTAAATATATTTTTGTCTCATTCTTACATCATCGTGGATTGACACCACTTGCCAAAAGTGAAAAATATATTGTGGAAGCTGAGAAGGTAAGTCTGATACCAAGAAGAAAATAATTTCGAATTGACGTCACTTCGAACTTTATCCGTTTATGGGTCAGACAACTGCCTAACAAAACCTCCGGCACCATGTAAACCATTTCTCTTCTGAAATATATCAAACAGCTCGTGGTAACGAACTGTAGTAAGGAGCGACCCAGCTCAATAGTAACCAAGACTCTAAAAAATGGAATTTTGGTACCAATAGCTACATCAAAAGAATCGCATTTTAATGCTGAAAAATTTGCGTTATTTTAGAAAATAGGGGGAAACACCCCCCAAAAGTCATAGAATCTTAACGAAAATCACACCATCATATTCAGTGTACAGGGACAGGATAGGGAAGACAATGCAACCTATTTTGCAAGATCAGATTCATTTGCTCTTGACATAAAAATTCTTGTCTTGTCATAAGAATTACATTGTTACGGCCATTTTACTGTTTTAGCAAGACCTGTTTTAGAAATAAAGGCCTTTAAAAGAAGCCGGAGCATTTTAAAGCATTCTACCATTTTATCAATGCTTCTAATTTTGTCACTATAGCTTCTGTCAGTCCAGGATATACATCGAAATTCAATATTAGCTCTATTTCGAGCTTATACTTATAAATTTACTTATGGAAAATGCCAATGGTGGGAAATTCAAAGGACTCCAAATAAGTGACAATCAATAAGAACTATTCAAACAGCCCCAACAATAAAAGTGACCTATGTAAGGAAAAGATTCTGTAAAATTAATTGGATAAGGGATAAAGAATCATTCAGAGCCATTAATTGCGCATACAGCGTGGAATTGACGTTTCAATTCCTGGGTCTTTTTTGGAGGGACAGGTTGAAGACCTGTAGCCCAACCTCGCGAGAGCGGGAAACGAACGTTGGGCCGGTATTACCCAGTTGAGCATCAATCTACTGTACTATGACAGGGTGGTATGGAATTAATAGATACAAAAAATAACCAAAAGCAAGACCACTGTTTACAACTGAACGCAAATGACTTTATTTTAAACTGGATGTTTCAAATTGTGCAATGGTAAATATTAGTGGGATTAATTTAAAAAGGCTAATTCTCAAAAGAAACTTCAGAGCAAAGTTAAGATTAATATAAAAATTTATTACCTTAAATATGAGACAAGCAGTAATTCCCCTCTCCCTTATCTTTTACGCTAAAGTTCAACGGATGACTTAATGAACAACAGCTAGAATTCAAGAAGTGTAAAATAAACTTAGTAGTTACAATTATGTATTTTACCCACCAAGTTTCAGCATATTTGTTTGAAAATTTAAATCTAAAATTATTTACGCCTTTTTTTTAATTTATTTATTTTTTTCATATTTTATTTACTTTTTTTAGTCTGAACATATTTATGTTAGCTTGGGCTTCTCTTTTGTTCAGAATTCAGAGTTTTATTCACCAATAAATACGAAATGAAAATAAAATAATTTTATTCCCCCTCGAAAGGCTCCAAGACGAGGGATGCAAGGGGGATCCATGGCCATGTTCAGTTAAATATTTATTAAGCTAAAGCATCGAGCTCTGCTTTAAACTGTTAAGACTATAACCACTGTTATAGCTTAACAATAAACTATAACACTTAACTAATATAGTTTAATATTTTATACTTTTTAAACTATACTGTTTAAGCTATCAAACAGTTCGTGGTAACGAACTGTAGTAAGGAGCGACCCGGCTCAATAGAAACCAAAACTCTAAAAAATGGAATTTTGATACCAATAGCTACATCAAAAGAATTGCATTTTAATGCTGATTTTAAATATATAAGTTTCATCAAGTTTAGTCTTACGCACCAAAAGTTACGAGCCTGAGAAATTTGGTGTTATTTTAGAAAATAGGGATATCAGAGAACCCTACTGTAGAAGTTTCAAGCTCCTATCTACAAAAATGTGGAATTTTGTATTTTTTGCCAGAAGCCAGATCACGGATGCGTGTTTATTTATTTATTTTTTTTTTCTTTCTTTCTTTTTCACAGGGGTGATCGTATCGACCCAGTTGTCCTAGAACGTTGCGAGAGGGCTCATTCTAACGGAAATGAAGAGTTCTAGTGCCCTTTTTAAGTGACCAAAAAAACTGGAGGGCACCTGGCCCCCCCCCACGCTAAGTATTTTCCCAGAGTCAACAGATCAAAATTCTGAGTTAGCCGTTTTATTCAGCGTAGTCGAAAAACCTCATAACTATGTCTTTGGAGACGACTTACTCCTCCACAGTCCCCGTGGGAGGGGTACACGTTACAAACTTTAACCAGTGCATAGTAATGGTTATGGGAAGTGTACAGGTGTTGTATTCAGGAGGATTTTTTGGTTGGGAGGAGGGGTTAAGAAGAGGGGGATATACTGGAGGAACTTTCCATCGAGGAATTTGTCATGGGGGAAGAAAATTTCCATGAAGGGGGCGCAGGATTTACTAGCATTATTTAAAAAAAACAATGAAAAAATAAATGTGAAAAAGTTTTTTTTTAGCTGGAAGTAAGGAACAGCATTAAAACTTAAAACGAACAGAAATTATTACCCATATGAGAGGCTCACCTCCTCCTAATACCTCGCTCTTTACGCTAAAGTATTTTTAGTAATGTCAACTATTTATTCTACGGCTTTTGTGATTCAGGGGTCATTCTTAATGAATTGGGACAAAATTTAAGATTTAGTGTAAAGAGAGAGGTACTGACGAGGGGGCGAACCCTCTCATATGTGTAATAAAAACATGAGATTAAAAATTCTTTACGTAAGCTAGTTTAGAAGTTACGTATATCTTTTACCAATAAAAAGATTCGTAAAAAATTAAAAGTTCTAGTTGCCTTTTTAATTAACCAAAAAATTGGAGGGCAACTAGGCTTCCTCCCCTGCTCTTTTTATTCTCAAAATCATTCGATCGAAATTATGAGAAAGCCATTTAGCCAAAAAAATAAATATGCAAATTTTGTTTTAATTATTTCTCTGCGGAGAGCCAAAATCAAAACATGCATTGATTCAAAAGCGTTCAGAAATTAAATAAAAAAAACAAGTTTTTTCAACTGAAAGTAAAGAGCAACATTAAAACTTAAAACGAACAGAAATTACTTCGTATATGAAAGGGGCTGCTTCCTCATCAACGCCCCGCTCTTTACGCTAAGGTTTTTTACTGTTTTAAAAAGAAGAGTTGAGAGAAAGAGTCAAACTTTAGCGTAAAGAGCGGGGCGTTGATGAGGAAGCAGCCCCTTTCATATACGAAGTAATTTCTGTTCGTTTTAAGTTTTAATGTCGCTCCTTACTTTCAGTTGAAAAAACTTTTTTTTTTATTTAACACTAAAAAGATTTACTTTACTTTTAAACTCGGCAAATAATTTTTTCAGTGTATTAAATCTAGTTTTTGTAAAATAAAAATATTGCTTACTTGCTTCCGTGTTCTTTTGAGTTTCCGGAGGCCTTAATGTGAAAACTTTTGATACAACAGCATCACTTCTTCCTTTTGGGTTTACTGCTTGAACACTTAGGAGAAACATACTATCAGGATTTAATCCCCGTATAGAAAAGGCAGCTGTTGAACTTGAAATATTATCTCTTAGCACCGTACCATTCGAAGCAAGAACTTTTAATAAAAAATGTTGTTCTAATCCACCACTAAAGCCTTCTAAGCATTGGAATGAAAGTGAGTCAGTTGACTGATTTGACAGGGTGCAATTACGAACTGGATCTGGCCTTTCTGGAAAAAATGAGAACAATATATAATTAAAAAGAAAGTTAGAGAGAAACTTATCGGTCTGACTTTCTATTTTCATTTATTGAGAAAATAGCTTCATTGTCAATAAGCGGTTTTAGAGAAAAGCAATCCGAATACTTGTAATTTTTTCCCATTGTCTTTACGTGAAAGACAATAGCAATGCCATTAATTTAATTTAGCCCTTTGTCTTTGTAATACAAAGGTACAACATACGAAATGAAATTACAGCTTTCTTAGAAAAAACTTACTTAAGTATTAAAACAAAATTCCTAAAGAAATTTTTTATTCTTTAATTTAATATTAAACAGGATATCTGAGCAACTAGCGCCTTTTCTCTCCTTTTTAAATTTAGTTTTTTGCTCTTTTCTTCATAAACGACTCAATTATTTATTGTTAAACCTTTGTTGCATCAAATAACAACGACATTTTATATCAAAATGCCCGAAACTTAAATTTTAGGGGAGAATGATAATTATTTGTCTGATGTAATGTGACAGCTGGGAAGGCTCCCTAATTCTGCACATTTTGAGCAGGAAAAAGACTGATAGATACTAGGGAGCAAACGGACGACGGTAATTAAGAAGATTGTAGGCAATATGCTTTAGAAAAGTCAAATTCACCCCGTATCCTTTAAATCAATCTAAGTTGGGTTCATTTTTGTTCAACGTTAAAGCTGGGTAAATGTATTTTCTCGTGTTTTATTTGGTTTCCACGGTATTTTCGAAAATTTTATTATTTCGTAACTGTGTTATTTCCTCTTTTCTCATTAATGAAGAAGTTGGAAACAGAAGCCGTTAATTATTTTTTTTGTCAGATCGAGCATGCCAAAGTAATTTTTCCTTTTGAAAACAACTGCTTTTAATAACATTAGAAAAACAAGAAGCGCATTTTTTATTTTTCGATTTAATTACAATTTTGTATCTATCAGCCTTTTGGATTAAAGTAGACGAACTTCAGTTGCTATATTGACCTGTTTAAAAAAAAATATTATGCCGACATTTTGCCAAGAAACCGAAATTTATGATTTGAAAAAAAAAATTTATTTGTTTATTTATGAAGCTGAAGAAAAAAAAAAATCTTTCTTTGTACCATTGACTTTGATATTGGAATGTTTGAGAGGAATAGAAAACAAAACGTCATTTTGCCATTTTACCCGAAAATTACGCCATTTTGGCTACTTTTATCTAATTGCGCAGAAACACCTAGCCTTAGCGACTTAGTCTTCTTAACATGAATTTTCAAAGTTATTCTAGCACCCTGAACTCACCTGTTCATTCATTTCACAATTTCATCTAGGATGCTTAAATCGTCAGAATAATCTAAGCCCAAAAACGTAAGACAAAGTCTATCCAATGAACCACATAAAGGGGGATAGAACACAACCCTACTTAATTTATGATTCAACACGAAATCAGCAATTTTCACTTTAATGTACTTGTCTGGTATAAAAAACAAGGACTAGACCTTCGCCAAAACTCTTCTATTAACAGATCAAATGTTTGCTCATAATCCATCAAATGAAGGACTAAAGGTGTGAGATAGCTACGGCACTTTTAAATTATTAACCTAAGGGTGAAAATTGGGTAGACACACCCCTACCCTCCCTAACACCTCATTAATCTTTTGTCTATAGTATATCTCAGTCTAAAAAGTATCATATTATTAAGTAATTTGTTACCTACAGAGACGAGGCTAATGCCTCTATAATTACCACACTCACTCTTATCACCTTTCTTATACAGTGGTTTAATTAGGGTTTTCCTATAATCACTAGGCACTTCTCCTTTGTCAAAAATCATGTTCACAATCTTTGGTAGCTTATTTCTAACCTGAGAACCACCATATTAAAAAAAAAATTATGTATCACACTATCAGCACCTTAGGCCTTATCATTTTTAACACTTTTAATGCTGTCGCTACTCCTTCTTCACAAAAAAAATCTTCCTTCACACCAAAGATATAAAAAACTTTTTCATTTTCCTCTATGTCTTTTTCTGTAACTCTATCCCGGTGTAGCAAATTCTCAGAACTTTCTACCCATTTCTCTTAGACTTTTTTCTCATTACTAATTGTGTAATGTTCCTATGTTTAACTAGGACAAGTCCACATTGACTACTCCCTCTCAGTTCATGAACATACCAGTAAAATATTTTACTATTATCCCGTTCAGCTGCATCTTCCAAACCCTTGGCAATTTGATCCATAGTCTCCACTTCACACCTCCTTAGTTTTAAAGCTTTCTCCACTTTCTGTATAGTCCTATTCTTTTCTTATGATCTATAACTCAAATAATGCATATACAAGCCCTTTCTCCTCTCTATTTAACATAAATCTTTTTCATTAATATCCCTAGCTACGTTCCTAACTTTGTTCCTTAAGATACCATTAGCAACTCTACAAATTATTTCCTTTAATTCCATTCATCTTCTACATTGTCAAATTTTAAACTCTATCATTCAACTGTCCCAGGAAAATTTCTCTTGAATTCTCATGCAGGAATCTACCAACATCATAAATTCCGGGGAGGTAGCTAACCTTCAAAATCTTATCTTTAAATTTACCCTAGATACTAATAGATGGTAATCAGTTACTTGAATGTAAATAATAGCACTCCTATCTGCCTTAGTAACTCATATTGATCATACCAGTCTTCAGTTTACAATACAATTATCAATTAAATTAGCAATACTACCATCACGTGCATGCCATGTTAATTTATGTGTCATTTTACGACCAAATACCGTATTAGATATAATTAGATTGTTACACCTACAAAATTGCAGCAGTCAGTAGCCATTACTTTTTTTTCCTACACCGAATTTGCCTAGGCTAGGGTAGTGTCTATCCCTATTTTTACCTGGTACCCTATCTATTTGTTTCTGTAACTGTAAGTAAAATTCATCGGAGTCACTACTATTTCCGTTAGTTGGTTGCACAGGTTGATATGTTACTATAATTGGTACTCTACACATTTTATTCGTAAAATGAGCGAATAATATTCTATTATTAAAATCTTCCCAGCCTAACCAAGACTTAGCAGCTTCTTTATTCATTTTGAACCCTATTCCCTGTCTATGTACCCCATCCTTCCTGCCTGAGTAAATAAATCCTATGTCACCTAATTTCATGCTTCCTTTCCCCTGGGATATGATTTTATAAAACTCCTAAGTCCAGTTGGAATCGACTGCATTCGTCACTCAAAATGTCGAAGTTATGGTTGTTTTTCAACGTTGTAACATTACGATTGTAATTTTCATATTCTTTAAATCATTGAAGTTGTTTGGGCCTCAGGAAAAGCAATGGTCCTGAATACCAGTGCAGGATGGGGATCAACATGTCTTCTCAAGTCTACAACGAAGCGCTTAAGCCAAGCTTTGAACCGTAGGGCAAGAAGTCCCTGGGACCCCCAGCATGAATGGAGGCTTTTTGGTATCCTGGCCCATCTTGGACACAACATAGTATTTAGCACTTGGCGATGATCTTCTATCAGCAAAGTCGCAATCTTGATCATGCAATCTCAAGCCTATTGAATCTGACTCATTATGTATTCATGTCTACAAACATAATGCTACTACGGGGAGGAGACCCATAATCGATAAATTAGCTAGGAAGAGATTTTTCCAGAAGAATTGTCCATTAATCGGAATCTCGTGCAAATGCTGTGTCGTTGCCTGCCGTAAATCCAAGTTTGGGCTCAAAGCATTTGTCGCCTCAACTAAACATGGGTTAAGATGACTTTTACTTTTATCTTTCGTGATAGGAATTTTAGACAGAATTATTCCAAGGGCCATTCAGAGGGGGAATCCGAGATATATATTGTTCATCTGTTATTTTACGTTAAGGTTTTGTATTCTCTGAACTTTCTTAATCACTAACAAAACAGCTTCAATTTCCGAACCTCACTGATTTGCATTCTAGTTTCTGATTACTTTGGTAGAAATTGCTGCAAGGCCTTACGCCGAAAAAGAAATCCTTGGAGGGAGAGGTTTCATTGTGGGAGGCCAATATAACAATGTATATATCAGAATTATTCGAGGGACAAGAAATGGTCCTGCAGAACAGTATTAGGGGGGGGGGCGTCTTTATTACGCACTTGGCACTAGATATAGTCTCTGAGGCCAACCTGACTTTTATGCATAATAATGATTGATGGTAATAAGCTTACCTAAGCGTGTTGAACTCGAGGTTATTTCAGTTGTAGTAGTTCAAAATGATTTCTACAAAGCAGAAAATGTTTTAATAGAGGGGAGCTACTAAAAAAAAGTTTTGGGTTTTTTGACATTTATCATTAACCAGGTTTTTTGAAGGTATCTAGAATATAAATATTTCTTTTTATATATCTTAGGTACTCTGATAATGATTTTAATATCAAAAGCTCACATTTCGAACACTTTTACTTATTTGCGTAGGTTGAAGATAATGTCTCTCAGCTGTCCCTCAATCCATATAACAATAAAGTTTACAAAAAAGCACTAGCTTTGTGACTGTCTAGGCAGGATTTCCACTTTTGTTGATAGAAGAGAACCGCCAAGTGCTGAAAACTATGTTGTGACTAAGATGGGTCGGGATTCTAAAAAGCCTCCAATCATGCTGGGGGTCCCAGGGACTTCTTACCGTACGGTTTAAAGCCGGGCTTAAGCGCTTCGGTGTTGACTTGAGAAGATATGTTGATCCCCGTCATGCACTGGTATCTGGGATCATTGATTTTTCATGAGGCAAAAATAATTTCAATGATTTAAAGAACATAAAAATTAGAACTTCGAATGTTACGAAGTTAAAAAGCCACTATCGTATCGGCATTTTGACTTACGAATTCAGACGATTCGAACTGAGCTTTTTAGGAGTTTCAGAAACTTATATCCCAGGGATGGGAAGCATGACATTAGGTAATATAGAATTTGTTTACTCAGGGAGGAAGGATGGGGTACATAGACGGGAAGTAGGGCTCATGATGAATAAGGAAGCTGCCAAGTCTTGTTTAGGCTGGGAAAGTATTAAAAATAGAATGCTAATTGATCATTTTATGACTAAACAGATCAGGGTATCAGTTATATCAGAATATGCCCATGTAGAATCGACTGACGGAGATACTAGTGACTCAGATAAATTTTACTTACAGTTACAGGAGCAAATAATCAGGGTCTCAGGTAGAAATATGGTGTTTTCACATGGAGACTTCAACGCCCAGGTCGGTAACAATATGGATAGATGGTATCCTAGCCTAGTCAAATTTGGTATTGGAAAAGACAACAGTAATGGCAATAGGCTTTTACAATTTTGTAGGTAGAACAATCGATTTATAAGCAATACGGCGTTTTTATTATAAAATGGCCCATAATTTAACATGGTATTCACGTGATGGTACGACAGAAAACATTATTCGTTATGTTACATTAAAACGAAGACTGGCAGGATCAGTACAAGATACTAAGGTATATAGGAGTTCTGTTATTGATGTTAAAATTAAAGATCGCCATCTAGTAGTCTCTAGGGTTAATTTAAAGCTGAGATTTCAGAAGGGTAACTTTATCCCGCGACGTTATGATGCTGGTAGACTCCGGGATGAGTATCTGAGAGAAATTATCCAGGAACAGTTGAATACTAAACTTAAGAGTTTAAAATTTGACAATGTGGAAGATACTTGGAATAATTTTAGAAAAACAGTTTATGAAGTTGCTGATGGTGTCTTAGGGAAGAAAGTTAGCACTGCAGCTAGGATTATTAGCGAAAAATCTTCATGTTTAGGAGAAGGGGCTAGTACTAAAATTATTGGAGTGATAGATCATATGAAAACAAAAGGGATGTAAAGAAAGTGGAGAAAGCATTAAAGTATGACCCAAAGAAGTGTGAAGTGGAAACCGTGGATAAAATTGCTGAGGATCTGGAAGATGCAGCTAGTCGGCATAATAGTGAATTATTAACCTGGCATGTTAATGAATTGAGAAGGGGAGGTCAATCCGGACTCCCAATTAAAGGCAGAAGTGGGGCAACGATTAGTGATAAGGAAAGAGTTAAGGAGAGCTGGGAAGAACATTTTGAGAATGTGCTAAACCGAGATATAGTTGCAAGAGAAGATATAGAGGAAAGTGCTGATAGTGTAGTAAATGAGTTTCTTAAATATGGTGGTCCTGAGCTTAGAAATAAGTTATTGAAGATTATGAATATGATTTATGAAAAAGGAGAAATTTTAGGAAAACCTTAATTAAACCACTATATAGGAAAGATGATAATAGTGAGTGTGGTAATTATCAAGGCTTTATTCTGGGTCTCTGTAGGTAGCAAATTACTTAGTAATATGATACTTTTTAGACTGAGAGATGCTGTAGACAATGTTTTAAGAGAAAAACAGTATCTAAAACAGGTTTTAGAGGGCTATGTACGAGAATAATACTGCTGCGGTTAAGGTAGGAAATGAGGCTAGCAGCTGGTCTTGTATTAAATCAGGAGTTTAGCAAGGTTATGTTCTATTCCCCTTAACATGGATCATTTAATGGACTTAAGAAGCAGTCTTAAGAGATCAGTCTTAAGAAGCAGATGAATTGTAATTTGAGACATTTATAGTTACACGAACAAATATACATGGTCCTAGGTAAAAAAAATATAGGTATAAATACTGTCCTAGTCTCGGCAACTTCGGTGTAGGAAAAAACAGTAATGGCTACAGACTGCTGCAATTTTTAAGATGTAACAATCTAGTTATGACCAATACAGCATTTGGTCATAAAATAGCCAATAAGTTAACATGGCATTCATGTGATGGTAATGCAGCTAACCTTATTGATAATTTTATTGTAAACCGAAGACTGGAATGATCAATACAAGTTACTAGGGTATATAAGAGTGCTGTTATTGACATCAAAAGTAAGAATGACCGTATAGTAGTGTCTAGGGTTAATATAAAGCTAAAATCTCGAAAGGGTAGCTACCTCTCAAGAATATATGTTGTTGGTTGATTCCAGGATGAGAATGAGAGAAATTTTCCAGGAATCGTTGAATAATAAAGTGGAGAGTTTAAAATTTAATAATGTAGAAGATGAATGGAATAATTTTAGGAAAATAATTTGTAAAGTTGCTGATGGCGTCTTAGGAAAGAAAGTTAGGAGCGCAGCTAGGGATATTAGTGAAAAAGCTTTATGTTTCAGGGAGAGGTGAAGGGGCTTGGACACACATTATCTGAGTGGTAGATCATGTGAAAATAAGAGGAACCTAAGGAAAATGAAGAAAGCAGTAAAATATGAACTATGGAGGTGTGAGGTGGAGACCATGAATAAAATTGCCGAGGATCTGAAAGACGCAGCTAGATGGAATAATAGTAAAGTATTTTACTGACATGTTAATAAATTGAGAGGGAGTAGTCAATGGGGACTTGTCCCAGTTAGAGATAGGCACGGAGTCAAAATTAGTGATAAGAAAAGAGTCAAAGAAACATGGGTAGAACGTTTTCAGAATTTGCTAGACCAGGTTATAGTTACAGGAAAAGATATAGAGTAAAATGAAAAAGTTCATTATATTTTGGATGTGAAGGAAGTATTTTTTTTGAGGATTAATTAGCGACAACACTAAAAGGGCTAAAAAATTATAAGGCCTCTGGTGCTGATAGTGTGAAAAGTAAATGTTTTAAATACAGTGGCTCTTTGGTTAGAAATAAACTACTGAAAATTATGAACATGATTTTTGATAAAGGGAAAGTGCCAAGCGATTGTAGGAAAACCCTCATCAAACCACTGTATAAAAAAGGTGATGAGAGTAAGTGTGGTATTTATAGAGGCATTAGCTTGGTCTCTGTATGTAGCAAACTACATAGTAATATAATACTCTTTAGACTGAGGGATGACAGATTGTCCTTTTCGGTCAACCGTCTAGGCCTAAACAGAAAGAAGGTCATCCTCTTCTGAAGTGGGAAGATGTCATAAAGGAAGATTTAAAGGAAGTGGAAACTTCCTAGGAGGATTTAAAGAGTGTGGCTTTGAATAGATTGGGATGTAGGAGGAAGGTGCGTAGCTGTGTTGGCCTCAGGTGGCTTGGTGCTGCGGTGAGTTGTTTGTAGTAACAGTAGTAGTAGTACTAGCTTTGTGTTCACTGACTCTGAGCCCATGCCAACATGAACAACATAACAGTAAAAATATAATATACATACATAAAAAACAAGACTTAAGAAAGGCAAACATGTAGTTTTTTTCGTCTTTATGCGGCATATTATGGAATGGCCGTTTTGTTTAAAATTCTATTCCTATATTGCTAACTCAACTAATGTACACCCTTTCACCAATTCTGAGTTCGTAAACAAAAATATAGAAAACTCCACCACTTAACTAGGCATTACTTAAAACCTCTCATAACCTAAAATTTATTGCATAAAAGATTTACTGTGAGGTTCAAATGATGTTCCATTTGGAACGACTTGATCAAAACATTATAAAAAATTATAGCAAGTTTACTTGGGTGAATTTATCTTGAAGAAAGTTTATAAGAACGAAAAATTCAGCTTCATTTCTGATCAGTGAAGAAAAAAACTACAGGCTGCTTAAAATCTTAGTTGATATATTACATTTCAGTCTTTTTGTCTGAATTCAGTTTTGCTATTATGAAGGACGGCTTCCTTATTTATATTTTCAATGGAAATTGCAGTCATTTCTTCCTAAACTTTTATTTCAAAGGAACAACAGAAAAAGATAAACATAGTTCATATTTAGTCGCTACATGTATAAGGCTGAAAAAAATTTGAAAACTGTTCACCAAGAAGAAAAGCAAGAAATAAAAATTGTTTATTGAGCAAAAAAAATTATATTGGCGGTGAAAAATGAGAATGGACAGAAAAATTTGCTTGCTATAATATTTAAAAAAGAACATGACAGGAAGTTTATAACAATTCTCAAAAGTGTATGAGAGGCAATTTGTTTTTCATTTTTAAGCAGTTTACAAATTAAAAAATTGGCGAAACAAAGCGTGAAACTTAGAAATGTGAGAAAGGGAGGCAGATATATAATAATTTAATCAAGCAATAGAGAGTGAGGAGAAAGAGAGAGAGCGAAAGAGCAGTATAAGGTAAAAATAATATCCGATATAGAAAAATAAGTAGAAAAGATGGACTTTTATGTTTTGTACTGTATTCTTTATTTTTCATGTGGTATGATTATTCCCAAGATTTTTCAAATTTTCAGCATTTTTATTTTTAATGTGGTATGATTTTCCTGAAGATACCCTGTATATCCATATCGATTAAATTCTCTATAGCTTAATGCATCACTGCATGGAACACGTTCTTTACGATAATATGGAAAAACGAAGAGATTCCTAGGAGTGGAATGAAAAGCACTCGTGCCAAATTCTTAAGAATTTTGATGCCACAAAGTGCGAAAACTGGAGAAATATCTGCCTTGTCTCAATCCCTGGCAAACAAATCGTGACCATATGCCTTAATATGATCCAACCAAACCCTAAAATTAACTTCTAGGAGGAGCAACATGAATTTGAGGCGAACCAATTATATGCTGATCTTATATTTGCTCTCAAAATGCCTTAAAAGAAGCTTATGATTGGCAAAATAAATTATATTTGGTCTTCATAGGTTTTGAGGAAGTAGTTGACCCTAAAACACTTCGGAATGTCTTCTGATGCTGTAACATGCCCAATAGGCTCGTGGGAATCATTAAACATTTCTACAAGAGCACAGAACACTGGGGGGGAATGATTGAAGGGGAGCACTCGATGCTTCCACTTCATAACATGAGCGAAGCAATGTTATCACTGAAGTTTTTTGTTTTATAATTGCTTTTATTCTCCGCACCTGCAACAGCCATGGAGTCCAGTAACATAGAAAGAGACTCAGAGATGTTTTATTTTGCAGACGATAACAGTCTTATAGAGTCCTGCAAGCAAAATCTCCAGCAATACTTCAGCTACTTCAGCCAAAGCAGTAACACTCCCGAGCCTTTTGGCCTAATGATAAACGGCAACAAAACAGGGAGTATTATGAACCACTGGATCTTCACCCGAATTATGACATGACAACCAGGCAAAAGAGCAAGTCGTGGAGTTCAAGAATTTAGTAAGCAAAATACACAATATCTGATCCTGCCAGTGTCCAATCTCTAGCAACCAGCAGTGCTCTTTCCAATTCAAACTAGGGCTTTTCAGCAGTAACGTGCTCAAGGCGCTTTTCTATGGCACTAAAATGTGGAATATATACCAGTAGCTTAAAAGAAAGAGACTCCATACTTTCAGAAACATGTGTCTTCCTTAATAGTGAAGCTGCATAACAAATAACACGAAAGACTGTATAACCTTAGACACTCAGAAAAGTTGAAGTTGGTTTCCCACTTAAATTTCAAAGCCAAGAAGAACAAAAATAAATATCTGTTTTCTTTAAGCGACCAAGTTACAATCCATCGTGGTAAGTAAGCAGCAGTAAACACAGGCAATGATGTGCCAACTATGGGAGGAAACCTTCTTAATTTTCCTTGATCGAACTAAGAGCCATCTAACAGTCAAATTTTTAACTTAGTCTTATGGCGATTGAAGGTATAAGTTCTTAGGAAGTGAAATGCTGTTAAACAAAAAGGATTGATTGTGGCTACTTAAAGTTTGCCCACTTAATATGCTAAACTGACTCGTGTTGGAATTTTTTCTGTTGTTTTTCCATGTTCTCAAGCTCTGGGTTTTCTTTGATTTTCTATGCTTCTTAACTTTGCCTTACACCATTTAAAGTTCCTCTCTATCATTCCTAATACAAAGATTACTTCATTTCAGTGCCTTTAAGACCTTAGAAGTGACTAGATAATCAAAAGATAGCGGAAATTTCAAAGGCTACAGACCGTAACGTCTCATACTTGGACAGCTTTAGACTTTTTTGACAATGACGACGAGGATTGGGTCCCTCCTCTAGCCCTACAAGTACAAGGCACGAATGCATCGGTGTCAAACGGAAAAGAGAGCAATATGTAGGATCAGGCAGAAGAGCAGCCTCCTGACGGGAGTACATGTATTCTGGAGAAAAATTTACCACAGGAAAATTAATTCAACTCCTGATCCTGAGCCTAAAGATTGTCAAAATAAACTAATTGAATATTTCTAGGAATATACTCCCTTGAGTTCTACAAGCTTGCTGTAGAGTGGACAAGCCTGTATTCAGTTCAGAAGATTGGCTGATCAATTGTTACAACCTCTTTGGAGACTAAAGGCTTTGTGGAGACTCGCAATACGATGGACTTTTCAATTTCCCTTCCTATTGGACATACAAATTAATAATGACTCCCTTGATTGTAGTAATCCCTTGGCAATAAATTTTAACCGCTCATGACTGTAAACCATTTTGCATCTGGTGGATTACCATATAATAGGTCCTACCATCAATAATTCAAATTTTGTCCAACAATCAAAGAAGTTAAGAAAAAGACACACATATTCGCTTTGTCTAACCATGTAAGTATAGACGAAAAGATAGTTCCTTTTAATGGAACACAACGTATAAGACAGTATTTAAAACATTGCTTACACACTTAAGGTGTGTAGACTATTCAGTCCCACTCAGAACCAAGAAGCTACTGGACCAGGTTCTACCAAATAGACGTATCCTCTGTCTTCAGTCGAATGAATTGGAGCCAAGGCTTGTCCCACTTATAGCCATGTATCAATAAACTGCCTAGAGATTCGACGTCCATACTCATAACGTTCTGCCATAGCTTGACCTGGTCCTCAGTTTGTTTCCAAGAGGAAGGAAGTACTGCAGTAAGGACCTGGTGTGTTAGGGATAAATCTGTGCGTTGTATTACATGGCCAAGCCACAAAGGCATTTTTTTTATCATAATGGACATTGTAAGTTTTTGTATTCACATCTTCATGAGCTGGTGGTTGCTAATTCCTTTTGTCTATCTGATGTTGCAAATAGCTCGTAAGCATTTCTGGTCTAGAACGTCTAGCTGTCTTCCTTGATCTGCCTTTAGTGGCCAAGTCTCGCAGCTGTATAGGAGCATAGACCGTACGCATACCAAGTATATGCTGAGTCTTTTTCAGAATGTTTTGTTTCGACCATAAAGGTTTTTGCAGTAGCTTGAAGTCATATATGGTTTTACTGATCATACCTTGGACCTGGCTCGCTGCGCCAACCATGGGATCCATAATTGATGCCAGACATTTGAATTCTTCAACTCAGTCTATAGAATCTCTACTAATATGTATTTAAGAGCTGTTATCATTCTTAGTTGATAGGTAGCCTATTTAGTTCTTGGAATGCTGATTGCAAGACTTGCCGTATATACGGTAGTTGCACTCTATTTAACATTTCCTCCGATTTGGTGCTGAAATTTGTAGAGAGTACCATCATTAGAATATTCGAGGTCAGCAACGCTTTCTTCCGCTAAAAGGGACACGCCAACTTTACTTTCAACGATTTCTTCATATTCCAGTTTAATGTAAAATTGAAAAGAGCTGGGAACGCTGGACAGCCTTAGCAGACACAGTGCTTTATTTAGTTGATTTCTGTCAGTTCCCTTATACTGAGATTTTACTCATCGTATCGTCATAATAAGCTTGAAAAGGTCGACCGATTTAGGTGGGACACCATCTTCATGGATTCGCTGCCAGAGGATAGGCTTCGTATATATTCTAAACAATTGCGGTGATGAAGTGAATAAAGATGCTGATGGTGTCGAAACAACCTATAATTGGAAAATCCATACCATACAATCACAAATTTTCTTTAAGTACCGCTGTAATAGTAGAATTCTTGATTTTTAAGCATACAAAGGAAAGTGCACGCAGATTAGTCAAGACCAAAGAAAGTATGGCACCAGTGCCAGAACTGTGTCACCTTTTGCTGACCGAATTTAGACATTAGATGTTTATATGGAATTTTTACAATAAAAAATAACGGATTAGCTGGTGCCAAACTAGAGACTGGTAATGAATTAAAGATGAGAGACAGAGTTTCTCCTGAATGTACCGGTGAAACTGTGTGGCTCTGAAATGTCACGCTTTCTTCAAACATAATTGGAAGCAGACAAGTCAAAGTTATAAGCATGTTCTTCAGAGAGGCCAAGAAATATGCTTGTGTGAGTCAATCTCGGGTAATCTTTAATATGAAAGAGTTTGACAAAATGCATCAAGTATTACCATAATTACAAAAATTACATTCCAAAAATGGATTAAGCAGTTTGCAACAGCTTTCTAGAGTAGGTAACATATAGGCAAGAGCTGATGGAAATTAGTATCATGGCTTTACAAATATTCTAATAAAAAATTAAGGATTGCTCAACTGCTTCACAGTAATTGATTCTTATTTGATTCTTATTATGGGCTTTCATCAGTAAAAGCAAATGATGCGTCTTACAGTGATGGTCCAAAACAAGAGTTGATTGTTGATAACATAGGTCCAAAAAGGAAGTCAAGGTACATCAAACTACATCCAGTTGCGATAAATGACTAATTTGACCGCCAGAAAATGGACATGGGTAAAACGACCAAAACACGCCATGTTTCCCGATGACCTGTTCTAGGTATGACCAAAGTGATTCTCTGCCACAGCTCCTCTGGGTGCTGTGTGCCTTAGTATGTCACAGTTCCTCTGTGTAAGAAGTGACAACATTGTTTCAAAAGAAGTGACACGTTATGTGGATTTGCATCGCTTCCTGGCTTTTGATTTTATATTTTGCAGTTGAATGTTTTTAATTACAAAAGACAATGAATGGTTGACTTCAATAGCACTACCCTTACCTGAGAACACACTCGATCGAGCAGCCAGCTAGTAAATTCTGAAAAAAAATCTAGAAGATCATTTGAAGCTTAGATCCCTAAGATCAGTACAATTCAGAATTTTTCTGACAAGCAATATAAATTTGTGACCGAAAGGGTTAATTACCGAAAGTGAAGATACCTCGGGCACATTTTTTGCATGTCTTGAGCACAACTATCAAGATTGTTTCTCCAGTTGCAGCAATGCTGCACCAACAGAAGATGATGCCCCTAGAACACAATACGATTTAGCCACCAAGCTGACTTCAAAACTGTCGATACCTACTCCAACACAGTAAAAGAATATTTAGGCGGCTGCAACTATTTCGGATGACTGGCAACTCTTCTTGAATGCCCTAAGTCCCTCCTCTGGATAAAAAGGTGGATTTATGGTATCCCATGCTAATCAAGGCACCCTTCAGCAGTAATAAACCAAAATTGTCAAAACAAATTTCATATACTAGTTGTTGGTTACTCCTTAGTTGGGTCGAACATGATAGTGATTATTGTGGTCTTAATTAGGAGATGTCTAATAACTGGCCATGTAATATATACGGACAAAGAATTATAGATTGCAAAAGCTTGTTCTCTTTGGCCGTCAGTCACGGTGAAATGAAAGAAGATCGACCCAAAATGGGGTATTAGGGTCATAAGGAAGAAAATAGAGAGAAATCAATTTCATGACACGGTGAAAGAGAGTGAAGTTCTGAAAATATTGGGATGGAAGTGAAGCCAACACAGTTGTAGTAGCCTGAGGTGGCTTGGTGCTACAGTGAGATGTTGGTAGAGGTAGTTGCATTGGAGGTTGCTGTACTAGTTCTTAATGTTGAGTTTGATTTTTCCGTATAGTAAAATATTAATAGAATAAATACCGACTGTTAGAGATGAATTCAACTAGCCAGTACATTCCCTATACCAGACTTAATATTTTTTAAGAAAAATAATATCAATTTTAGTGTATCTAGTGCTGTTCTTTATTTAAACCTACAATCGTTACAAAAGTTTATTCTACAAAGCAATTAAAAAATCAGTAGGATAGCTTTTTCACTAACCCATCTACAAAAATATAACAAGTATTACAGAAAATGATTCTGACCACTGAAAAAGTTTTCCTTTAATAGAAAACAACACTCTCAGGGCTCATAATACTAGTATAGCGATCATACGTCAAATAGTTTTTGGTAACGAACTGTAGTAAGAATAAACGAACAATAAACGAAAGCCATATACGGAATTCTGATGCTAATAGAGACATCAAAAGAATCAGATTTTTATGCTGATTTTTAATTCATAAGTTTCATCGAATTTACCTTGAAAAATTATGAGCATGAGAAAATTCACCTTATTTTAGAAAATAGCGGGAACACCCCTAAAAGTACTAAAATTTTAAACAAAAATGACACCATCGCATTCAGCGTATCAAAGAACCTTACTGTAGAAGTTTCAAGCTCCTATCTACAAAAATATGGAATTTCGTATTTTTTGCCAGAAGACCGATCACGGGTGCCTGTTTATTTTTTTATTTTCCCCAGGGGTGATCGCATCGATTCAGTGGTCCTTTAATTTCGCGACCGTGCTCATTCTAACGGAAATTGAAAGTTCTAATGCCCTTTTATGTGACCAACAAGATTGGTGGGAACCTAGGCCTCTTCCCCCACTCATTTTTACCCCAAAATCAACACAGGACGATAAAGTGTCAAAGATTCTTTGGGGACGACTTACTCCCTCAGAGTCCCCGGGAGAGGGACCGCAAGTTATAAACTTTGACCATTGTTTACATATAGTAATGGCTATTGGGAAGTGTACATACATTTTCAGGGAATTTTTTTTTGGTTGAGAGGGGGGTGTATGAGGGGAGGGGTTTAAGTGGGAGGATCTATCAATCGAGGAATTTCTCATGGGGGAAGAGAATTTCCATGAAGGGGGGTACAGGATTTTCTTGTATTATTTAAAGCAAAAAACAATGAGAAAATAAATATGAAAAAGCTTTTTTCAACTGAAAGCAAGGAGCAAAATCAAAACTTCAACCGAACAGAAATTATGAAGTATATGAGGAGTTCCTCTCCTCCTAAATACCTCCCTCTTTACGCTAAAGTATTTTTAGTAATTTCAACTATTTATTCAACGGCCTTTGTGGTTCAGGGGTCATGCTTAAAGAATTGGGGCAAGATTTAAGCTTTACTGTAAAGGGCGAAGCATTAACAAGGGGGGAAACCCACTCATATACGTAATAAAAATATACGAATATTGAAGTTCGTTATTTAAGTTAATTCGTAAGTTACGTTTATTTTTTACTAATAAAAACGGTCGTTAAAAATTAAAAGTTCTAGCTGACTTTTTAAGTAAATAAAATATTGGAGGGCAACTAGGCCACCTCTCCCACCTTTTTTTTTCAAAATCGTCCGATCGAAACCAAGAGAAAGTCATTTATCAAAAAAAATTAATATGCAAATTTCATTTTAATTATTCAAATGCAAGAGCCAAAATCGAAATATGCATTAATTCAAAAACATTCAGAAATTAAATTAAAAAAAACAAGTTTTTTTATGAAAGTAAGGAGTGACATTTAAACTTAAAACTAACAGAAATTACAGAACATTAGTCTTAGTAAGTGGATAAGAATGTAGTCAAAGTCCTAACTTGGGATGCAGGGTAAAAAAATTCAAAATTAAGGACCTTTGACGAGTGTGCTTAAGGTCTAAGATCTTAGGATTTCTGAGGAAACAAAACTGCAAAAACAAAAATCTGATCGAAACAACAGAACATCAAACTATTAAAATTTTTGAAGCAAAAAAAAAAAAAAGAAACAAAACATTTAGTATTACTGTTTTGCATTACCTGCAGCTACGATCTGGAATACACAAGGGATTTTTTGTTCTCCGACAATATTTTTCGCCCAGCACAAAGCTGTACCAAATTCTACATCAGACGATGGCACGTATTTTAATGTTGATGTGCTTCCATCAATCGTATAGTTAACAGAAGGAATTTCTGTGATTTTTCCATTCCTAAGAAATAAATTGGACATATTGAATATAAATAGTGACGAACAAATAGGGACCTGGGAGAATATTCATTAATTGTTCTTTAAACAAATTTAATTAAAAATCACCTTACGAAATATTATAAAAAATCAGTAGATATTAACACAGAATATTAACAAGAATAGCCGATCACGCATATTAAAATTGATTTTTGAAAAATGTAAGTTCAGAATCAGAACAATGAAAAGTACGTATTTTACAAACGGTGCTGTTTTACACCCAAGTTCGTAAATATAAATTATGAAAGTTCTAGTTACAAATGTGAGACCACAACTACAATAAGAGCTTCTAAAAAAACACACAACCACTAAAGGTCCCTGGAAGGTTTCTCGTATCCACCGCAGTTCCTGTTGGATGATTCCACAGCTTGTTGGTTATAGATATATGACTAAGATTCAAGGTAGAAATTATGTAGTATTATACATTAGTTAAAAACAAAACTAAAAGAAATTAAAAATTACAGTTCTTGATTAAACATGATGAGTAGGTTTAAAACTTGAAACTTACAGAAAATAGCATATAAAAATATATGTAGTAAACCGAACACAAAATACTCTTGTTCAATGCTAAAAGCAAGATGTATTTTCAGCAGTTTTTACTTTTCCTTAATAAATGAAAAGCCAAATGCTGCTTTAGATAGTATAAAATAAACTGAAAGGCTTTTTTAGCTGAAAGTATGGAGTGGCATTAAAACTTAAGACGAACAGAAACTATTCCGTATATGAAAGGAGCTATCCCCGCCTCAACATCTCGCTCTTTACGCTAAATTTTGACTCTTTGTTGCAACGTTACTTTAAAAAAAAATAAAAACTTTAGTGTAAGGAGCAAGCAGTTGAAGAGGGGACAGCCCCTTTCATATAAGGAATAACTTCTGTTTGTTTTAAGTTTATTTTCAATTAGATTAGCAAAATTTGCAATTTAAAACAAAATTTGCATATTAATTTTGGCAGATTTATTCCGTCTATGAAGTGTTACCCCCTACTCATTACCTTGTTCTTTATGCTAAAGCTATTAGTATTTTTTTAAAAAAAAAGCTTCCTATTCGAATTAAACGGCCCCCTTGTTTCAGTTTTAGTGAAGGGTCAAACTTTAGCGTAAAGAGTAAGATATTGAGAAGGAAGAATCCCTTTTTACATATTGAATTATTTCTATTCGTTTGTCAAATATTTCCGGTAAATCTGGCTCACCCTGTATGATACATACACCTCCCCTTCCGTAGAAATTTCCTTAGAAAAGTCCTCCGTAGGATTTTCATTCAACGTAAAGTGCAACCCCTCCCCACCCCGTCAAATTCCCTCCAGACAGTTCCATCCTCGCTGAGAATCCTCCTTTCTGTGAATTTTCTTGCGGACGATTCAGCCTGAAAAAATCCTCCTTAGAATTCTTCCATCTGAATACGACTTTATTCTCTTATTAGATTCTCGGTCACTCCAGAAATACCCCTTTCCATGGATCTTAATCCCCCCCCCCCCCCAGAAAAAAGCCCCTGGGTAATTCCCCCGGAATATCTCTACATGAGAAATTTGATAAAGAGAATTTAAGACAATTAAATAGAATTTCGCACAGCTATTCTGTCATATCTCCCAGTATCACATTTTCCCTGGAATATTCACCCCCAAAAAATTTCCCTCCCCAAGGAAGGTTATACCCATAGAAATCTAACCAAAGCACCCCCCCCCTCCAGAAAAGAACTGTCGGAATACTTCCCAATAACAAATACTATCAGTAAACATTCGTGATATTCTAGAACCACTGGATTGATTGATACGATCACTCCTGGGAAAAAAACAAAACAAAACAAATGAACTCGCAATCTTTCTTCTGGCAAAAAATATAAATTCCAAATTTTTGCAGATAGGACAGATATGAGCTTGAAACCCATATAGTAGGGTTTTCTGCTATGCTGAATCTGTTGGCGTGATTTACAATGACAGTTTATGACTTTAAGGGATATTTCTCCCATTTTTTCAAAATAAGACAAATTTTTTCAGGCTTGTAACTTTTGATGGGTAAGACTAAACTTAATGAAACTTACATATTTGAAATCAGCATAAAAATCCAATTCCTTTGATATATCTATTGGTATCAAAAGTTGTATCCCCACAAGCAGGGTCATGTCACACATATCCCTGCTTTCCATGTCAGCCCTATTCCTGCTTTCCATACCAGCCCTACCCCTTGGATTCCATGACAGCCAGCAGGCATTTGTTACGGCATGGGGAGCTAAAAGACGCAGGTGTATGTTACATTATAGGAAATGTTTTCTAAGAGATGTCTATTACGTCGTAGAGATTGTTTACTTTTGCATGTTACATAATAGAGAATGTTTAGGGTTTCTTCGAATGTTACATAGTTCTGTTTGGGGTGTTACGTAATATGGGTTTTTAGAGTCCACTAGTCAAGCAGGGAAGTTTTTTTAAGACATTTTTCTTCGAGACGTTTTTCAAGACGTCTCAAGACATTTCAAGACGTTTTTTAAGACATATTTCTTCGAGACCTTTTTAATACATTTTTTCTTCATTTCGTTTTTCTTCATTATTTCTTTGGCTCTGACGTAATAGGGGAATATTTACTTGTGTTAAGGATGAAGCATTCACGCGTGAAATGCTAGATTTTGGGCCCCTAGGGAGTCCCGGGCTGTAACTGAGGGAGTCACAGAGGGGGGTGTTAAATATTAACAGTACACACGTGGTATGTGACGTAATCTTGCGTGACTTTGGTAGATTTATTGAGAGTGATGTAATCTTACATGGCTTACTATATCTTTGGGAATTGCGCAATCTCGCGTGACATGCTAGACTTCAGGGTCAACCCGCTTTTAACTAAAGAGGTCACACACAAGGGTGTTACGTATTGGCGACGCACACGTGAGATGTCATGTAATGGTAACGCAAACGTTGGAAGTTACGTAATGACGGTGCACACGGAGGATGTGACGCAATCTTACACCTGGATATTACATAATGACTAGGGGCACATGATATGTTAAGTAATGACAGCGCACGTTTGAGATGCTACCTAATGACGGTGCATACAGGGGAGGTGGAACACAATCTTACATGTGGGTGTTAGTTAATGGCAGGCGCACAAGTGATATGTCACGTAAGGGCAGCGCACACGTGGGTTGCTACATAACACTTTAAAAGATTTCATTTTCTTTTTTTTCAAGGTGTTTTTTTTCTTTCATGTTGTTTTTCTCAGGAAACCTTTATATTTTAATCATTTTTGTCCCCGTTATGATTCGAAAGGGCCATTTCCATCCAATAGAATTGGAGCAATAGAGTCTATTGCAATATTGGAAAATGAATGTGCTATCAGGGGGGAATAAAGTTGAGAGGTACTGCAAGATGCTTAATCGAAGTTTTATCCTAAAACAATAAATTTAAATGATACAGACTTTTATATGTACACTTTATATTAAAGCAGAAAATTTATAAAGAATTATTCAAACACATAAAAAACAGTTAAATTTCAACAAACAAAACAAAACAAAACGTGAAGAAAGTTTATAAATGATTAAATATATGCAAAAAGAACAATGAGTTAAAGAAAGGTGGGGGTCCTAGCAACCAAATCCAGAGGGGAGGATTGCTATTAGAGATAAATTTCAGCAATAGTAAGAGGTATTTCTGAGAGGTCCTAATGAAAATCCTCATTTCTTTTAACTAAGTTCCATATTTCAGTCCCCTACCGCCGGATAATTCATGTAACACCTCCACCTTAACATTATTAGCTGCAGAACATGTGTAGTACAAGTAATTCACATCGCCGTGAAATAATGTGGCTGCCCCCTGACAACCCTGTGATACGCATTATCATTCCTAAGATGTTTCCAGACATTTCTTGATAAAAAAAATATGCATTGATTTGAGTTTCCATGTACAAACTCTTTCGTGATGCCCCCCAAACACTTCACAACACCACAGCATTATGTGACTGTTCCCATGACATCCACGTGGCACCCTTCATCTTCTATAAGGCATTTTCAACCCTTCCCCACTAAAATAAGCATATAAATCCAAAATTGAACACTTTACAATTTTCCACTTTTGAGCTTGAAAACTCTAAAATATGAATAGACTCTAAAATATAAATAAAATAAAATAAAATATAACTCTAAATACACTGAATCAAAGGGTGTTATTTTCCTTAAAACTCCTTAAAAACTCCTAAAAACACCCTTTCCTTAAAAGGGTGTTTTTGGGGGATGTTAACCTTTTTTGAAAATCAGTCAAATTTTCTCAAGCTTGTAGCCTTTAATGGGTAAGATTAAACTTAATGAAACTTATATATCCAAAATCAGCATAATGTGCTATTTTTTTAATATGTCCATTTATATGAAAATTTTGTCTTTTAAAGTTTTGGTTACTATTGAGCCGGGTCGCTCCTTACATTTCGTTACCACAAACTGTTTGACATACCTTTTTAGCTTATTTATAGTTTACTTGCAATACGCAATAAAACAGAAATTTGAATTTGGTCCCATTCTTTAAGAACGACTCCTGAAGCACAAGGGCCATGAAATTAGAACAATAAGAAGCTTTTTTTTAAGTACTAAAAACATTTGTGTAAGGAGTGAGGTTTTGATGAGGGGGCACAAGTCATCTTAGCCCTTCATATATGTAATGATTTATGTCTTTTTAAATTTTACTGTTGCTCCCTACTTTCAGTTGAAAAAAAACATGTTTTTTTTCAATTTAATTTCTGATATTTTTTTAAATAATGTCAAGAAATCTGTTCCCACTTCCATGGAGAAATCCTCCTCCCAACGGAAATAACCTGTAGAGAATGCAGTACAGGTGAATATCTATCCCGGACAATTACCCTTTAAAACTCCACTCGTAACATTGACATGGGACAAAATTGCAGATCTTTGTTAAGGGAGTGTTTTAGAGAGTTTTGAAGTAAAACCTATATTTAATGTTTTAATTTAGAAAAGATTTATTTTTACTTCCGTATTTTCTTCACTTAAGTAGAACAAAGATATTTTTGTACTATCCAACGTGTATTTTTTTTAACCTAAAAAGTGGACATAGGCTAATTAAAAAAACCTAAACAGTTTTTCTGATCCAACTGCTTGTAGTAACAAACTGTAAGTATGGAGTGACTTGGCCAAATAGTAACCAAAGCTTAAAAATAGATCATTTATAACAGGATATACATCCGCAACTTTTATTCCAATTCCAGACATATAAAATTCATTAAGTTAAATGTTATCCATCAAAAGCTGGGCGGGTATACCCTCAAAAACTCAAGCAACCTTAATGTAAATAACAAGGTCAGATACAGGATATCTATAAACCTTTACTGTAGAGGTTTTTAAGCTCCTAATTCCAGAAAAATGGAATTTGTATTTTTTGCCAAAAGAAAGATCATCGATACGTTTTTTTTTCCGAGGTAACCATTTCAAATAAATAGTCCTAAAAGATCAGGGGAGGGTTCACTCGAATAAAAATCAAAAGCCTTAGTGTTCTTATAATTTAGCAAAAGTATTTGAGGGCAACTGGCCTCCTTGCCACTCGGATTTCCCCCCAAAGACATTTGGTCAAAATTCATAGATATCCATGGGCTCATCATAATTCAAAGGTCCAATAAATATGCCTTTGGCAACGAAGTGCTCCCAAAGTCCCTGGGGTAAGGGTTGCAAGTTACATAATTTGCCGTTTGTTGACACGTAGCTCCTTTTTCTGGGAAAACTTCCCAAATTCTCTCAAAATAAATGTCATTTAAACAAATTGGCTGCTTAAAGAGTTCCCTGTGATGCTAACCGCTTTGACTGGAAACGTTACCGACACAAGGGCTGTATCGTTTATGCTGAAAGCATATCAAATAGACAGTGGTTTCCTTACCAATTAGTAAAAGATAATGTTTTCTTTATTTTAGACTAGCCTATCCTTAGCTCCTTGGACTGTTAGCTAACCCAAGATCCCCTATCAATTTTTGCCAAAACTTTAAGGGAATATCATTTGATTAATTTCAGATTTGGGAAATCCTTTTGGTGCTGTAAAAAATTCTTAATGAGTCTTTACTTGATGCGGTCAGTCAACGCTGAGACTCAAAAAATAATTTTTAAGGTGTTGCAATAAATGGATACCAAAGCCAAGAAAGGTAGCACTGTAGCACTGCCTAGGTGAGAAAAAGCGAGAAAAGTGAAAAATTTCGTGCCGAATTTTTCCGGATCGGATTTTTTCCGGATCGGATTGGGCAATCCGATTAATCAGATTGGGCAAGAAGTAAGTTTTAACTGAGAAAAATTTCGATTATGATTTAAGTTTTCCAGTTTTTCTTTGCGCTGGAATCTAACCGGCTTGGGAAATTATTGATAGTTATTTTCAATTATTTTTAACAAACGGAAGAACAAAAAGTGGGATGTGCTGGTTCGTCCGAATTTTTGAATTACCACCAGATCTGGTAAGAACGAAGAATTAAAAAAAAATAATACAAGGTAAGTTCATGAACACCCTCATCAAATTTTAAGGCTTATGCAGTAATTTTAATACTGGAGAGTTTTAATTCTAATTTTATTGAACTTAATTGCATTTTTGATATCTGCAGCAATTTGACGATCGCACTGAGAAAAGTGAGTGTAGTACTACCTAACTGCCTACAATGAATGTTTTTTCTTTGCAAATTCGTACGGAAGGGATGGCTACAAAAACTTAGAAAGGGCTACAAAAACCCTATTTTTGAAAGTTGTTGGAGGGCCAGTCTCCCGGGGCGTTTTTGCTACCCAGTCCTCATAACCCCAATGCGTTTAATGAATTTTTTATTTATAGGCGAAAAAGGGGAACATATTTGATCTTAAGTATCCAGTGGGTGGAGACTCATACAGCATTGATACTGCATATAGCATACACCTGAGTACTCATACAGCCTTGATTGATTGTCCTCTGGGACAAAAGGCGGATCATCGTTTTGATCTGAAATGTGAAGGGGCACATAAACAGACCAAAACAGTTTTACCATGATCAGTTTCAAACTGATGGCTGTAACTCCTCTGGCGGAGTGCAACCTAATGTAAAAGAAAAATTTTTGTAGGCACAGTCTCATCCCCCAAAAAACACCCAAAACAGGACCGAAAACATCTCAGCCTATGGGCTCAAAACCTAAATCCTTAAGTCCTTAGGTTAAAGGAACTCCCAGACAGAATGAAAACAGATACAAAATAGCGTTTTCTCGCAAATAGGACCCGACAAATTGCCAGAAAAGAGACACAAATCTATCTTTTCCCCCGGCTGCTTCGAATGGAAAAGGTGACCGTAGAAAGTCGCAAGGAGATTATGTGACTAGAAATTGAAAATGCCCTATTGTCTTTTTTAAGGACTGAAAATGATAGAAGGGTGACCATGTTCCCTTCATTGTATTTTACTCGTGCTAGCCCCCCCCCCACTCTATTTCTCATAGTATCAAATCAATACCTTGACACTTCCATTTTCTTAGGAACGTTAAAAGAAGAAATTGGTGTGATTTTGAGTCAATAAAAGCCTCACAGCCGCAATGAAAGTAGTTCTAAATGTATAGGTTACGTATTGCTCATAAATAAGTTTTAGTAAAAAGAAGGTAATGTTTGATCTCGGCAATCCAATTAGCTTGGTGAACTCACTAGCTTCTTGACACGCTAGCCTGATCGTTTACTAGATCAAATTTCCAGAGTTTTTCAGGCTTGTGCTCTGGAAATGACACGTGTACCTGAGTAGATCAAAAGAACCCGAATGCATCCGAGTTTTAAATTATTTCCAATATCTTGGGAATGTCCTGAAAACCGATTTGAAGATTTATTGTTTTTTTTTGTCTTTTATTTTCGGGTAGGACCTGGGGGATCAAGTCTATTTTCAGCTTTTCACTCAGGGGTGGCGGCAGGTATATACTGAAAGACACTATGGGTAGTTCAAAGAACGCTGTATTGACGGAGTTAAAAGTTTCAGCTACTATTGGGGAAGAGAAAGGGGAAGGGGAGCTACAAGATTGAGAGTGTATGCTGTGGGGGGGGGGAGAAGTGGCTAAACAATGTTTGTCTCTGATCCATCAACATTTGTTTTTGCACCATAACCTTCTATGGCCTAAGCATGGTAAGGTAGCAAAGCAAATCTAAAGACACGCTTTGTTGCAAGATTGCTATAACGGCACGTCTATAATGTCTCAGAAAGGGGAGTGGATGAAAACTTCAGAAGGGTTGAGGAGGCTAGGGGCAAGTGGCCAGTAAGTTAAAACTCGGGGAGAGTGTGTAAAGCTAAAAGAAAAGACACAATTTTGGATGAAGGCTATTAAAATATTATAACTGGAATAGACCGGAAGGGGCACATGGGATGTAGTTGATGATTCTAGTTAGTGTCGTAGAAATAAAGCAAGAAGCATGGGGACTTCTGTTTTTTGGGGGAGGGATAAAAAACACTTTGTCTTATGTCAACCAAAATTTTTTCCACTATAAGCTGCTGTGGGACTTATATCCTATTCACCGTTAAGTAAAAGGTAAGTCAAAGGACAGTATTTGCCTCAAGACTATCAAAAGATCATATCTAAATTATCTGGGGCATATCTTTGAGATCCAGTTAAAACTTTCAAAGATTTTAATCAAGGTGGGCATATGAATGAGAAGAAATCAGCTGATAGGGTCCAGCTTATAGAAAACTTTATAAGACAGTCCTTCCCTAACTTAACAAATTAATCAACAGACAAGATAAATGGACAAAAGTTACGCAAAGACTAATTCAAAAAAAGTTTCATTTTTTTCCTTATTTGTTTCCAGGGATGACTGAGAATCAAAACTTGAAGGCTGATTTCAAAAAGTATCTAACCATAGCTACGAATCCCTCCTATCATTAGCTGAAATATTTGGTACTGACTCTCGTTCCAAAAATGTGCTTAAGTTCACCCTTCTCTGTCTGTGTCATCCATAGTTTAAAAATCCGTAGTACACAAAATACCTTGGCAACCCCAATTTCACTTACTTGAGTTAATCGTAGGATAAATCCCCCCTCCCTGTGGTCATGTCTCTCACCAATCCTTTGAGTAAATCTGCAAGAGATATTTTGAAATTTGCTAAATTAAGACCTGACTTTAAGGCTAGGTCCTACAAAACAGTAATTGAATGAATAAGAGCTTTGAATAAAGAAAGTTGGAAACAGTGCATCATTGGTATTCCTTTCAGAAAGATATTCAAGAATTTTTTTTCTTTTTAAGAAAATTGCATGAATGTCAGTTTCATCGGGTTACAGAAACTGGGCCCTTCATGGTAATATAGATGGGGCATTTTCGCTTGAAAATTGTTCCTCTACTGTCAAAATTTAGCTGAACTATTGGGACGTTCGTATACCTTTCCCATGGCTAGGCAATATCAAATAAAAATTCAAAGCAAAGATGACTTTTGAAAACGAATAATTAGTCATTTCAGTTTTCATGGTTTTCATAAAATCTATTCTTAGATCGTTTTTATCATGTCTGTTTTTGTCCCCTTTTTCGCTTAGGTCTAACTAACGATTAAGTGAATTATTAGAGGGTTTATCAGTACTGTAGCCAGTCAAATATTTATTTATTTGGTAGCTCGTCATAAAATAACAAGAAGACGGAGCAATAATAAAAAAGAAAAAAGGATAAACCATTAAAGACAAAAACTAAACATTTGAAAATACCTCCCACCTTCAACATATTACTATATCAATATCGTTGTCTAAAGCTGGTTTAGTTTTGATTAACGGAACTTATACATAGAAACTTCTTTTCCATGCCAACAATTTGGTCAAAAGTATGAAATTCCTTTACGAGATAAGAATTGCTAGTCAAAATTTTTCAAGAAGTAAAAAAAATTTATATGAAGATTTGAAAATTTTTTCAACAAATTCCAGAAATTTGCAATATACAGATAACACAGTAAGGCAACGGGATTGAAAGGCTTCGAAAGAAGATGACAGTTGAAGCGTGTATTATTCGTTTTAAGATATACATATGACAGCCCGACATCTCGTTCAATGTGAGCTATTAGAAGTTCTGTGCAAGCTTTATCGACGAGCCCGTTGCAAGACCAAGATAAGTAATGTAAATTACTGGCTTGAAACTGCTGTTCCCGCGAGGTATATCGGCCGATAGCTGTTCGTTCCAATTGAAGAAGAAAACTTTTGACTTTTTGATATTTAACTTGAGGTAAAGATTTGCATACTCAGAAAGTCGCTATATAAAAGCATCGCTAATGCACTGGATAGAGTAAATCAAATTCTGAACACTATCTACATAAAATTAAGCGAAACACTAAGACCAAGAAGCATGAGTTTTGATGGACCAGCTGACTAAGCATCATAAACTTCATTGAAGAAGAGTGAAGGGGAGGAAACCACAACTTAGCGGGTTCCTTTCCTTACTTCAAAAAAAATATCAGGAGTGGGTGGGTACTGGGAAGCAGAATAAGATATTTAAAGGCAGTCAGGAATTATTTCTTCATTGTTTACATTTCCCTCTGTCTTAGTGTCTCTCTTTTTTGTTTTAGGCAATTTTTCTTATTTTCTGTCTTACAATGGTTTTCTGTTTTCAAATAATAGCCCATTCCAAATCATCTCACATTCTGGCCGGAAAATTTGTGGAAGTTCTATGTAGCATTTTCGAGATTCTAGATGAACATTTCCTAGACAATTATCCAACTTACAATATGGTTACATATTTTTAGGGCCTGATAAGTGTTTTAGACGGTTGTAAGAAATGAGAGTGGACGTAGAAACAACACAAAATATTGCATTTAATTTTTGAACATACCACTAAGCAATCAGGTCGTTACAGCTGATATTCTTTAAAGTATCCTATATACCTTTAAAAAATCATCACCTTAAAAAAATTTTTAAAGGTGAAAAAATAGCCCAGAAACCTTCGAATGCGCATATCTTTTATATTTTGGTGCAGCATTGTAAAGCAAACAGCAATATATTATACCAATCTCAATGCTTTCTATTGCCAGAGCAAAGACTGCGAGCCCTTCGATATTTCGCTAGTTTCTCCAGTTTACTTTTTAAATTGGGTTATTTTTTTTGTCAGACAGCTTCTGTTTTTATAAAAATTTTGCTATTGCCTGGTTGAACATTACATAATTTCATAGTTCTCTTCTATGTAAATGATCAAAATTAAATCGAATATTCTACAAAATGTTTGTTTTATATCACTTTTTTTTAGCATGCCTCTCAAGCTCACATTAGAGTCCAAATGGAGTCCTCAAGCTCATAAGATTAGCCCATGCTTCAGAAAGAGGATTTTGTATGCCTTAGAGGCTTTCAGTGAACTTTCAACTCGAGTCCCCTTCATCTTGAAAAGTAAGAAGACTAGCTATGAAATTTGTCATGGTAATTAAAGGTAATGAGGAATTATTAAAAGATAGTTTTAGAAAATAATAAACATTGAAGAAATAAAATGAAATAAAGATAACTTAAAGAAATAAAATTAGTTTAGTTTGCATTTTGGCTCAGAAAAAGTAAATGTGATTCCTTGTAACTTTCCCTTATAGCGCTTAAGATGGAAAGCGGTTGTCCCCCCGAAGTTTTCGGCTTGTTTCGTCCAGTATTTTAGTTGACCTTAAAAATCACAATTTCTTTAAGTTTTAATTTTTTTGATTTTATTCGTTATTATGGCAGGCCAATGCCGTTTATATTGTTATAATATCTTAAAATAGTTTTTGATGATTGTTTGACTAACCGTTTGTCAAATAATAGGCTATATGAAAAATTTGGTTTAATTTCACTTCCAAGGAAAATATTGGAAGGAATGTTAAGATGGATTGGCCACGTTTTACGGAAGACGGATGCCAAGTTGCCAAAAATTGTAAGTTTCAGCTAATTACTCCGAATGGAGTGGGGGGAGGTAATAAGAAAGGGTTTAAAGAAAACTCAGACTGCACAGGAGGATTTAAGGATTGAAAATTTGAATCGACTGGGGTGAAGGAGAAGCGTACACAGCTGTGATCTCCTCTGAATTGGTGCAACAATGATTTTTTGGTATTAGTAGTATCAGAAGCAAGTATTTTTTATTATAAAACTCGACCCAAGTATATAACAGTTATAAAGATTATACAAACGTATATAAAGCTATTTATACAACAACATTTAAAAAGTTTTAAAAAAGGAAAATATTCCACAAACAGTATTAAAATCCAGTTGAAGCTCATATCCTTACATATATCCTGTGTAAACCCAAAACAAAAGCTTTGGCCTTCCATCTACGGAAACATAGAAACTTCACAGTTTTCTAACCGTAAATGGAAATAAACAAATACATCAAAAGCTTAAAAATTTTATACAAATTCCAAATATGCAATATTCCCTAAAGTCAACCCTTAAAAGTTATTACCATGCCAAAATTGGCATAAATTTATAAATGAGGGTTTGTTTGGATCAAGAAATCTTCTTTTTTTTCTTTTTTTTGTCTGTGCCCTATAATCTTGAATACCTAGCTTTACCAAATTTGAGTATCGCGACAAAAATGGTTTAAGAAGAAACTTGGTTAGGACACATCATATGCTATTGTTTCGCTCAGAAAATTTGTTCACTGAGGTGTAATACCGAGAGAAATTCCACGGAAACATCTTTATATGTGTTCATCCTTCTTAGGATGCAAGACTATATTCGCCCACTTTGGTCATGGATTTCTATTTTCCACAAATTTGATCCTCATTGCAAAGATTGTTTCTTAGTAAATTGAAATTAGAACTTACGATGTGCTATTTAACGCCCATCTAAATCCTTTTATATCTTTAGGACTTGATTCAACTTCACAAAGTATGCTGATTTCCTCATGCCTGCCTACTCCATAGACCTTCGTAAATTTGATTTTGCAAACTGGTGAATCTAGAATGAGATGAATATTTAATAAAGTTATATATAATGTAGAAAAAATCAATAGAGGCTTAAACAAAAAAAGAAGAAAAATTATTATTAATCTATTTTTAAACAATTGAATCAAGGTGAAGTTTTCGGCAAAAAGATCACACAGAGAGAAAATCTTCGAGGGGAGAATCATCATTTTTTATCATAAGATTTAAGCCTTTGCTTTGATATAATAACTTAAACTCCAAGAAATAGCGGTTAGATAGATTTAGACACTTTAAAACGTTAAAAGCGTTTCCATTATGTGTATCCATGTTCCATTGTTCTTTTCTAGGCGTTTATCCCCCCCCCCCCAGCCAGCGACTAACCCCTCCCCCAGTGAATAGCCCCCCAGAAAATATTTTGCGGAAAATTTCACCTGCAGAAAATACTCCCCGGAAAATACCTCTGGAAAATACCCTATCGACCCCACCACAATTACTCCCGTGTAAAATAGCCCCCCTCTCCAGAAATCACATCCCCCCTCCGATAAAATATCCCCTCAGAAGGTACCTCCGGAAAATATCCCCCTCTCTGAAATACCCCCCCCTAACGGAAAATACCCACACCCCCCACCTTGTGGAAAATACCTCCCAATAAATACCGCCCCCACAAAATACACCTCCTCCCGTAGAAAATAAGGCTTTCCAAATTTTGAGAATTTGAGCTTTTTTTTCGCAGATAGAAAGAATTTTGGTACTTTTGTATTATACGCCATTCACTCAAGTTTACGTCGTATACAAATCGAGGACAAACCGGTTTCTTCGTTAGTTTCTTTCAGCTTGGTGCGAGACAAGACAAAGACAAGTGACAGAATAGATGGGATATAATTTGGGCTATATATTTCCACATAAGATGGGATAAAGTATTTGGACAGTTTGAAGTAAGAAAACAATTCTTACTTAACAATTTGCAGAAGAATTGTGCCTAACACGTTGTGTATGCAGACAAGCAATACTTTACCACCCCACCACCCCTAAAGTTGAAAAAAGTTATTTTAATTTAATTTTTGATCGTTTTTAAATAATACCGAGAAATTCAGCTCTCTCTCCACGAAAAATTCCGGTACTTGTGTGTTATACTCCCCTTACTCAAGTTTACGACGCGTAAGACTCGAGAACCTAACGGTTTCTTCTTTACTTTAGAAACAAATCTGGGCTATATATTTACACATTAGGGGGAGGGGTAAAGTATAGCGGTTCTGCATGCACAAATGTGTTAGGTACAATTATTC
Organism: Artemia franciscana; assembly: GCF_032884065.1. Classification (NCBI taxonomy): domain Eukaryota; kingdom Metazoa; phylum Arthropoda; class Branchiopoda; order Anostraca; family Artemiidae; genus Artemia; species Artemia franciscana. The sequence continues at coordinate 9,013,082 of NC_088876.1, forward strand.
TGGATATTATGAAGTAAGAATTGTTTTCTGAATTCAAACTGTCCAAAAACTGTACACCCCCCTTATGTGTAAATATATAGCCCAAATTAAATATTTCCCATCTATTTTTTCAATTGTATTTGTCTTGTCTCGTGCAAAGCTGACAGAAACTAAGGCTCTCGATTTTACACAGCGCAAACTTGAGTGAGAGGCGTATAATACACTACCAAAATTCCTTCCCCCTACGGAAAACAAAAAACGAAACTCAAATGAAATTCTCAAGTTTGGAAAGCCTTATTCTCCAGGGGGTTATTTTTCACCGGGGTATTTTCCACGGGGGGGGGGGGTATTTTCCATGAGGTATTTTCCGCGGAAGCGGCGGGGGTATTTTCCGTTGGGGGTAATTTTCTGGGGCGTAAGGGTATTTTCTGGGGAAGGTGTTTCCTGGGGGTATTTTGCACAGGGGATATTTTCTGTGGGGGTATTTTCCGGGGAGTATTTCTCGGGTGTATTATCCATTGGGGGTTTTCCGAGGAGGAGGAGTATTTTTCGCAGGGGGAATTTTCCGAGGGGGATTTTTCAGGGTCGGGGGGGCCGTTTTCCGGGGGGTAATTGCCGGGGTACACGCCGGCCATCCTTTTTCATATATTATAAAACCAACTAGTAGTGAAAAATATTACAAAAAATGATAATCATGAATTAAGATCAATATTACTTTTAATAGTTTCAAATAAATTTGTTGAATCTTTTGCTAAAAATTTGTGAAAAAGATTCAACGTGTATGACTCTATGATCTGGTTGTTCCATATGTGTTAGTTGAAGGATATAGACTAAAATTTCCTTGCTCAAACATCATGCATAAAGAAAACTATTTTTCATGGGGGGTGGGAGTTTCCAATGTCTGAATTTGGGATGATTTCAATTGATTTTCTTGCCATTTTCTGCATCATTTAACATCACATAAGAAGAAAGTATAGTACAAAACCAGAGATACAAGCTTCTGCAACGTTTTTTTAGGAGGGAATACTGGGGGCACAATGGGTAGATTACGATATCAGGAGGTGGTGGAGGAGCCTAAGAGATTGTAATTTACAGCGTTTTTTTAATGGACCAATCCCATTAAATTGAAAATTAAAGAGACACACATCCTCCCTTGCTTCGTCGAGCCGTGCGTGTGCATCGTCTTACAACTAAATAATCTTAAGAAAAAGAGAGCAGAGAAAGTTGGAAATTTGTCCACATAAACACCATAGCTTTTTAAAAAGGAAAGATACAAAACAGTATTCTACGAAATATAAGAGAAGGGGCATTATCAAATTATCCAATCCCTCCCAGTTGGGATGACTATTCTGAGGGATGGGGCCTTGAGGAAATTTTTACAGTAATTTTCCTCAGTTATAGTAACCACAGATACTTGGTAGCAGATATAAATATCATTATTATTTTTATCTAAACTACTTTATTTTTCCCTGAGCACTCAAATTAGCAGCCAGCATAATTGCATCACAGCTTCAAATGTATTGGGTACCTAAATCAATAAGTTATGTCATGACTTTAGATCCAAGGAGGCGTGACGTGGGTACCGAAGCACCAAACTTAGTTTGGCTGTTTTTGAATGTATATCTTTTTTTCAGATATAGCAGGGGTATATATTATCCCTAAGAATTATCCCTAAATTGGATTTGAAGGCGTTCTATTGATGATTTTATAGGACGTTAGCTATAGTTTCGGATGGCATCTTATCTACTACACATTTTTAGATTAAAAATCAATTTTAGTGTTTGCCCCTTTTCCAACAAAAAAAAAGATCTCGCATTTCCAGGGTTCCAACTTTCAATTATATTTTTACTGAAAGAAACCGTGGATGTCAGGCCCAAGGAACATATTAGAATGCATACATTTTTTTATGAGTTAGTATAATTTAACCAAATTTGTTTTGTCTTGTTTTGACAAACTTTTCAAATTCTTTAGATTTTGGAAAATGACATTATTTTTGCTTCAATCTAATCTACATTTGAATAATATTATAAGAGACCCAAAACGATGTTTTGACCTTCTCACTGAGATATGTTGCTCGTTTCTTTTTTTCCAGGATATAAGAAAAATATATTGGATTCCACAGTAGAGAAATGTACAAGTAAGATTTGAAGATTTCACACTAGAAAATAATTCAAAAAGGAGTCGCGTGAGACAGTCACTGCACCATTCACTAGATTTTGACCAATTATTCGATCGACAACTGGTTTTGTCATCTTACTATCACAACCATATAAATAACTTCGTCCAAAGAAACACTTATTCTAGCATGCTTTGATCCATTTATCCTTTTTCCTAAAGTGTGTTTTTGTTTTTTGAAAATTGCCTCTGCATTAAAACTCATTTGGGCTTTTATACTACTTCAAAGTTTTTATTTACTGATTTAATAGCGTTATGGAAGTTTGACCAATAATCTGTTTATCGTATCTGCTTTAAAATCTGTCTGATGAAACCCATCTCAAAGAAACCATGGTGATAGCTAGTTACCATTCATTTGATTGTCAAGTTCGATTCCTCCCCTTACTTTTTTCCTGTTAAATTTTAACTTTGAAGCTCCTTCAAGTAAAATAATGAAAAACAAAGTTAGAATGTAGCACTTGGTTTCAATTAAAATACATGGTACATCAAGTGATTTTTATGAGAAAATGCCCAGAAGTAGAATAAAATAAACGTGAACTTGGAAATAAATAGACTTGAAATTAACCTTAATATTATGTAAGTATCTGACGTTAAAACATAAACGGCAGAATTAGTTTGCAGAAATTTGGCGGGAACCTAACATTCTTACCTTGCTATATCCCTCTAGTTATGCCAATTAGCTAGTGAACAGGGGTATGGGTGTTTAGGGTATGATGTGCAGCTAATCTATTAAAAGTCCTTAGCATCAGTAAATTTGCATAATTTTAGAAAAAAGGGATCAACTCCAAAGAATAATTCAATTGGGACGAAAATAACACTATTAGGTTCAGGATACTCAAAAGCAACCTCAGAGAAACTTCACGGCCCCAATTATGAAAATATAAAATTTAGTGTTTTTTTTAGCCAGCGGAAGTCAATTTTAGAAAATTTATTAAATAAAAGAAAGCCACATGTTATAGTTACCTTTATCAGAACTTAAATGATAGAATGGGAGCTTGGTTCCTTCCTCGTTCATTTTTAAACCTTGATTAGCGTCGTAGTATATTTGTTGTTGTGTTGTTGATACTATGACAAATAGAAAACACACTGGTGAAAATAATGGATGTCTTCAGTAAAGTGCAAATGGTGTATTAGGCGTTAGAAGGTAGCCCTAAGTGTTTGTGTTTTAATTTCTGTTTGTTTTAAGTTAGGACTTTATTATTTATTTATCTTCTCTTCATTTTAGGATTCATTTAATCATCTATAGTAGTAACTGTTAACTTCATGAGTGTTTTCTTAATTTATTTTAATTTCTAAGTGTTTTAGGCTTTGTTTATTCATTCATATTAATTTCCTGTTTATTTCAACATTGAATTATCGGAATTTATTCTACCCGTTTTAGGTCGTAATATGCCTCTTTACTCTACTTTGAAAAAATTATTCTTTTGAAAACATTGATCTAAAGATATCTGAATTTCTTCTTTTGATGTGGCAACATCAATTTCATTTTTGCAAACGAAAGTATATTCCCAAATAAAACGGTTGGGACCCATCTAGTCTTAAAAGAATACTATAAATACTATATAATTATCAAATTATAAAAAAATAGCTTAGGTGAGAGTGAGCTACCTTGGTTAAGCCCCACGGTACAGCTGAAAATCCTAGGAATGTTATTCCTCAATATAGTTACCCTGTTTTTTGTCCCGTCATACGTGAATATTGAAAATCTGAATATTTTAGCAGGTAATCCTTATTTATCAAAAACTAGTAGCATGAGTATTCAAACAGTTCGTGGTAACGAACTGTAGTAAGGAGCGACCCGGCTCAATAGTAAACAAAACTCTAAAAAACGGAATTTTGATACCAATAGTTACATCAAAAGAATCGAATTTTAATGCTGATTTTAAATATATAAGTTTCATCAAGTTTAGTCTTACCCATCAAAAGTTAGGAGCTTGAGAAAATCTGCCCTATTTTAGAAAATAGGGTGAAACACCCCCTAAAAGTAATAGAATCTTAATGAAAATCACACCATCAGATTCAGCGTATCAGAGAACCCTCTTGTACAAGTTCCAAGATCCTATCTACAAAAATGTGGAATTTTGTATTTTTTGCCAGAAGACAAATCACGATGCGTGTTTATTTGTTTGTTTTTTTTTTTTCTTTTTCCCAGGGGTGATCGTATCGACCCAGTGGTCCTAGAATTTTGCGAGAGGGCTCATTCAAACGGAAATGAAAAGTTCTAGTGCCCTTTTTAAGTGAACAAAAAATCGGAGGGCACCTAGGCCCCCTTCCACGCTCATTTTTTCCCAAAGTAGTCGGATCAAAATTCTGAGATAGACATTTTATTCAGCATAGTCGAAAAACCTTATAGCTATGTCTTTGGGGATGACTTACTCCCCCACAGTTCCCGTGGGAGGGGCTGCAAGTTGCAAATTTTTACCAATGTTTGCATATATTAATGGTTATTGGGAAATGTAGAGACGTTTTCAGGAGGATTTTGTGGTTGGGAGGGGGGGTTAAGAAGAGGGGGCTATGTGGGGGAAATTTTCCATGGAGGAATTTGTCATGGGGAAAGAAGATTTCCATAATGGGGGCGCAGCATTTTCTAGCATTATTTAAAAAAAACAATGAGAAAATAAATATGAAATTTTTTTTTCAACTGGAAGTATGGAGTAGCATTAAAACTTAAAACGAACAGAAAATATTACGCATATAAGGGGTTCACCTCCTCGTAATACCTCACTCTTTACGTTGAAGGATTTTTAGTAATTTCAACTATTTATTCTACGGTCTTTGTGATTCAGGAAACAAAATTTTAGCTTTAATGCAAAGAGTTATTGACGAGGCATTGACGAGTGGGCGAACCTTCTCATATACGTAATAAAAACATACGAACATAGAAGTTTGTTACGTAAGCTAATTCGTAAGTTACGTATATCTTTTACTTATGAAAACGTTCGTAAAAACTAAAAGTTCTAGTTGCCTTTTTAAGTACCCAAAAAATTGGAGGGCAACTGGGCCTCCTTCCCCTCCTTTTTTCGCAAAATCATTCGATCAAAACTATGGGAAAGCCATTTAGCCAAATAAATAAATATGAAAATTTCGCTTTAATTATTCATCTGCGGAGAGCCGAAATCAAAACATGGATTAACTAAAAAACGTTCAGAAATTAAATAAAAAAAAACAGTTTTTTTTAACTGAAAATAAGGAGCGACATTAAAACTTAAAACGAACAGAAATTACCCCGTATATGAAAGGGGCTGCTCCTTCTTCAATGCCCTGCTCTTTACGCTAAAGTTTTTACTGTTTTAAAAGTAGAGTTGAGAGAAAGAGGCAAACTTTAGTGCAAAGAGCAGGGCGTTGAAGAAGGAGCAGGCCCTTTCGTATACGGAGTAGTTTCTGTTCTTTTTAAGTTTTAATGTTGCTCCTTACTTTCAGTTAAAAAAAACTTGTTTTTTTTTATTTAATTACAAATATAGATGACCTGAAGCAAGCGACGATGAATGCGTATTTCAGAAACTGCATTTAATATGTATTAAACAAAAGTAAGGAGCAGTACTTGTTTTTTTTTATTTAATTACAAATATAGATGACCTGAAGCAAGCGACGATGAATGCGTATTTCAGAAACTGCATTTAATATGTATTAAACAAAAGTAAGGAGCAGTATTAATGCTTCAAACGAAAAAAAAATTCAGTATATGAGGGAGGCTACCCTCTCCTCCATACCTCTATCTTCACGCTAAAGTACTTAAGTGCTTTTTAAAAAAGTTCTGGCAGCCTTAATTACACAGTCCCTGTGTTTCAGGAATGGTTCTTGAAAAAAGAGGACAAAAGATTAAACAGAGTGGGTTATTGTTTCTGGGTGTTTCAGGAATGTTCCTCGTAGCAATGGAACAAAAGATTGAACAGAGTGGGGTAGTGAGAAGGGGGCAGCCATAATCATATACTGAATAATTTCCGTTCGTTTTAAGCTTGTATGTTGCTTCTTACTTTCAGTAGAAAAAACTTGTTTTTTTTTCATTTGCCCAAGAAATTCATCCAGAGAAATTTCCTCCCACGTAAAATTTTTTCCCTCGAGAAATTACCCTTGGACAATTCCATTCTCATCACGAATTCCCCACAGAAAATTTCTTGCTCACTTTTCCGCCTGAAAATGCTCCTTAGCGTACATTCATTTGAAGAAAAACTTATTTTTTATTTAATTTCTTTTGATTTTTTAGGTCATGGCGGAATCTCCCCCTGTGCGGAAAATATTTTCCTTTAATCCGACCCCCAAATGGAAGGTTTCTCTTGTGGAAAATTTCCCCATTGAAAATTTTCTCCTGATGATAATTCCCCTACGGGCTATTTCCCGTGTGGAAAATCCCCCAGCGTGAAATACCTCAGAAAATTCCAAATCTTCTGAAAATTTCTAACGGGTTACTCCCCCAGAGTATCTCCACACGTGAAATTGGGTAGCCAGCGAGAAAGTAAGACAAATACAACTAGCTTCGTAAATCAATTCTGGCAAGTTCCGCCGTTGAAAAGTTCCTCTGGAAAGCTAACCCACAGAATTTCAATTCCAGTGTGAAAATCCCCTTGTAGAAAATTCATCCCAAGAAACCCCCCCCCCCTGAAGAATGTCAGCACACTTCCCAATAACAAATACTATATGTAAATAATGGGCAAATTTCATAGCTTACGGCCCCTCCTCTGGGGGCTTTGTAGGGTTATGTCATCCCCAAAGATATCGTTGTTGGACCTTTCAAATATACTGAACAAAATGGCTATCTCAAGTTTTGATCAGACGACTTTGAAGAAAAAGAACGTGAGAGGGAGGCTACTTGTCCTCCATTTTTTGTCACTTAAAAAGGGAACTATAACTTTCAATTTCCGTTCAAATGAACCCTCTACCAATGTTCTAGGACTACTGATTCAATACGTCACCTTTGGGAAGAACAAAGAAAACAGAAAGAAATAAGTACACATTCGTCATTTTTCTTGTGGTAAAAAAAAATAATAATACCAAATTCCATATTTTTTTAAAGATAGAAGCTTGGAAACTCTTCAGTATGGTTCTTTGATGCTCTGAAACTGATGGTGAAATTTTCAGTAGCATTCCTTGACGTGTGGGAGACGTTTCCCCGCTTTTTTAAAAATCAGGCAAACATTCTCAGGCTCGTAACGTTTGGTGGGTCACAGTAAAATTATTGAACTTCATTCATTTGGAATCAGCATAAAAACCAATTCTTTTATGCATCTAATGTTATCAAAATTCTATTTTTTAGAGTATTGGTTACTATTGAGCCGAGTCACTCCTTGCTCACAGTTCTTCACCACCAATTTCTTGATCAAAATTGACATTTGCAGGCCTTGGAAGTCACTTATTCTTTTTTATTTGATGTTGTCGTGTGTGTTTCTTTTCTCACTTCTGTTTGTGATCGGGCCTCACTTTTTACAGTTTAATCAATCTTTTAACAAAGTAAGGAACAACGATAATCCAATGGGCTGTAAATAAAACTTAACTAATCGAAATAGGTCACATCGTTTTGAATATTTTACAACAAATGAAAATATGCTATAAAAATAACCTAAGACCAAAGTTTATGAGTGTCATAAATCAATTTAATTAGATGTATGGAACAAGCAGTAGAAACAAGTAGAATATCACATACCGCTCTTCTTGATTAATTATACCATTCATCAAGCCGGATATATTTATTCAATTTTTTTTTCGTATTCTAAATAAAATGTTCTTCAATTTGAATATTGGGCCAGTCAAATTAACTAATAGTTAGAGAGACATCTTTAATCGTGGTATGGTTATAGACTTTGGGGCTTTGAATATAATTCCCTATTAAATCTTGTAAAAAAAAAATTATTAGTTAAAAGGTAGTAAAGTATTTTCTTTGTAACATTAAGCTTTTAAAAAAAGGTATTTAATCGATTATTTATTTGTTGACATTAATCAATATAGGTTAATCAATATAGTTTGTAAGTAACTTATTTATGAGTGACAAATCATTGCCTAAACATGACAAAAAAGAACCATATTTGACATTGTTGACGGTGACTTTGTAGAAATTAAGCTTTTAAGTAGTAATATTTTATCAGTTTAGCTTTTGAATGGCTTTCTTATGAATGATAAACCAGAGCCTAAATATTATGTAATACATCCAATGTAACCGTGCTTCGTAGTATTGCGCATGATTTATTTATGAATGACAATAGCAGCTTAGAACTCACATAGTACGTCCAAAACAACGGCATTTGACACTGTTTGACCTTCAGAGTTAGCAGCAAGACAAACATACTTTCCACTCATTTTTCTTTCGATTTTTTGCAGTGCCAAACTATAATTGGATATTATTCTCCCAAAAGAGACATTGTGGTGGAGTTCCTGTTCCTAAATAAGAAATAATAATTAAACTCTGCTTGAGGAAACAGACGGCAAAAAAAAGTAATTAATATACAGCTTTGAACAGTGTATTTTCCAAATTCCAGCTATTTTTTGCAAGAGATAAAAAATACGGAAAAAAATGGAAGGACCAAAAGAGGTTTCGTTCCTTTTCTGGCTGAAATTTTGGAGTGGAGAACAAATCAGCAAAATTTCATTTATTGTTCTTTCTTTCACGGCAAAAATTCAATATTAGAGGTTTTGGGGTACTTTTAGGGTTATTTGTCCTTGTAGAAAAAAAAATAAGTAATATGAATTGCTTGATTAATGCTGTTTTCTCAATAATTTCCCATATTTTTAACGCAAATTGCGCTTTCTTTTTGTTCTTCTTTGCTTGGAACAATATTTCAGGTTCTACAGGAGCAGTTCATTACATAGCTTCACTATGTTGGCGAAAGGGTGTTATGATTTTCTTCCCCACCCCCTCTTTCAGCTTCTATGGCTATAAAATATTTTACACCAGTCCTCAGAAACTAAATTAGAGCTTCCAAACTATAGGCTACAAATAGAATTTCAGGGACTTAACTTAAATGATTGGAGACCTTGTGTCACACCACGTGCAAGCACGTTTTTGGAATTATAATATATCACTTAAGGCTTAAATTCACAGCTTATACTCATTGCTAACCAAGGCTTCCATGTCTATTTGACCCTTTTATGGTCAAAATTGTCAATTTCGGCACAGACTGGCAAAAAACATTACTGTATTTCAGCTAATATCATTTATTGCGTGCAAAAGCATCCAAATACTGAAAATACGGTTCGAATTAGCTGCAACCAAGCTTTTAACGACCATCAGTTTGACGCATTTAACAATAATAATAATAATAATAATTAATTCCAGAAAAAGCCCTTGGGCCATAGGAAAATTACATAACAAAAAACAAACAACAAATTAACTAAATTAAATTAACACTATTTAAAGAAAACGCTCCCGATGTGCCGCTGCAATCCTTACAAATATTGCTATCCTTTTAATACTCAGGAAATTTGTCTCTTTCGTTCTATCTATCATCCATATCTCATTCAATTTTTCTTTACCATACATCTCTCGCATCCAATCATTCAATTCGACACATTCACACAAAAAATGTATTATACTTTCATCCTGAGATGAATAGGAAAAAGCACAAATATAAGAGGAGCCCACGAAAGTTTGGACAATCATTTGGAAATAGTCGCTGAATATAAGGTTCTTTGAGGCTTTGTATATACTGGCATGATAAGAGTTTTCTTCCATAAGGATTTTCTTATTTAGAGGTTGTTCACTTTTCTTTGTGTGTTACCTTGAATAATGTTTAATCCTATGAACTGCCAAATTTTAATTATCTTTTGTGTGTAGCTTCAATTCCGATTAGACTTTTATAATCAGGGTTAACAATAGAACAAAGATGAGTGCATAAGATAGAGTCCCCCTCAGCCCGCAGTTTTAATTCAGTGTATAATTGTAAGCAAGTATTGAGGTTGCTCATTTTTCAAATATGCACATACGCACCAAAGACAAAATGCGCAAGGTTTTTCTTTTCAAAGAATTATATGTGTATGGTTCTCTCGCATCGTCGGGATAGTAAATTTTTACAGAAAAATATGTTTAAGAAAAAGGTAGTTATAACAAGTTCACAAAGGAGATTGCAAAAGAAAGTCAGACATTTAAAGTCATCAAAAAGTTAGTTGGAGACCACCTTTTGCAAATCTTTTATTAGAAGCTTTGATTAGAATTGATGCTTTATTTTGATACACCAGCTGCAGTCAATCATAGTTCTGACAATGAGGAGCAATATGCAGTCCCAGATAGAAGCATGCAATTTTCTTTGAAGTATAAGAACTAAATCAGTCAAAAAGCGTGATAGTAGCGGAAATGTTATTGCCCCTGGCGTTGCTAATTAACAGATTTTTTAAGTCACGAGGATATCAGTTTAAAATTTAACTCTAAAAATGAGACCTTTGCATCCTCACTCACCCCTATCTGTCCCTCGTGATTCTGATAACTTTTAAAGCCTACTGGATACCTTTGTCTCAAGTGCACGTAGGTGCAAGCCCCTTGCTTAATTGAAAAAAAAAGGCCAGGATGAGGGGAAAAGTCTTGGCTTAATACCACAAAAGCAAATTAGGAAAAATTGGCGGTGTTCTCGATTACAACCTACGTTGAATCCGTCACGGCTTCAAACCTTTCCCTTCATAATCTACGAACGTACAAGTTGTATTTCACCCTCTAGCACCTCTTAGCTACAGGGAGAGATGCTCAGCTTGTGTCATAAACTAGGTGCAAGTCGTTTTTGAGATTACGTTTTCTGATCTTTTGTGCTGATTTGTGTAAAGAATTACAGCTTTTGAAAATTTTCAATCAACTCATAAAGACAATAAAACTTATTCAGCTAAATTAAAAATAAGTCACAGAAAAAAATATTGAAGCAGTCTAGTGATTATGATTTTGATTGTACTGCTCTCTGTGCATTTTAAATCAGCCGACAACTGTTGTAATACCTCTGGCAACAGTTTTTAGATTGTGTTTATTTATTTGGTCTTTCATGTTAAGCTCTGCAACACTGATCCACATGCAGTATTAGCAAGTTAAGGTCACTGTAACAGAGTCACTAAAGCCTCAAAAATCAGACAAACTTAAGTGATTCAAAGGACTTGGGTTGATACGTTTCCAGTTAAAATAAGTTTTATAACCAGTTTTTAAAGACATCCTACTGAATATGCCTATTCAATCTTTTTTTGCACCAATCTTTTTCTTTTCAATCTTTTTTTGTGCAATCCTGGGTCCATCTGGATCACAACATGGTTTTCAGCACTTGGCGATGCTCTTCTATCAGCAAGAGCCGAAATCCTGTAGAAACAGTCCCTAGCCTATTACCTCCGACTTAGAATAATAATAAAAATAATAACAATAATTTATTTATAACCCACTGCACGAAAGAATGTGAGGATAATGGAGTATAAAGAAAAAAAACCAAATAAACATCAGAAAAGAAAAGAACACAAGGAAAGAAAACAACACATAATTCCAACAAAATCAACAGAGCAAACGGACGAGAACAAAGGCACAAAGGTACAATACAAAAAGTACAACAATATCAACAAGGAAAAAGGTCAACAGAAGAAACAGATGATCCTATGATAAGGGGTGAGCCATCGCTATGAATGTGCCAATAACTTATCATGAAGCTCCTGTAGTTTTGCAGTTCTATCGGAAGCTTTGTATTTTCAGATTATTCTCCGATTTCAATAGGATAGAGGTAGATAAAGCAGGTTATTGCAGAATTTTAGTAACATCTACGTAGTTTACATAAGTCACTCTTTTTTCAGTAGAATAAAAGTCCCTAAAAGATAAAGTACAGAGTAATCACAGAAAACTGAATACAAAGAAACCAGAGCCTTTCGATTATACTTAGACCGGTTTGACACAATCTTAGTGTATCCAAATCTAACTTTTTTATTAGCTTCAGATATTGCAGTCTGGCAGAAGGACAAAATAATTTTACAAATTGTTAAACCAAGCCACCGAAAATTTTCAACAGAGGGAATGGAATTATTTTTAATTTGAAGAGGAGTAGCCTATTTGGCAAGATACCGTTAAAACAAACATACTCGCACTTTTCAAGATTCCGATTTAGTACGATATCAAGAAAACACCTTTAGCCCATTAAACTGTGTGGGACAGAGAAGCATTGCGTCTACTGATAAGGAGAATATCATCTGCGTAAGCAATATATGACACGTCAGTAAATTCCATAAAATAAATCCGAGAGATCTTGGCAATTATCCCAGCAATACACATTTTGAAAATATAAGGTGCCAACACTCCACCTTGACGCAAACCACAATGGACTGCAATATTGTCTTGCATGAGAGTCCCATTTAGTTTTAAACCCAAGTGTGCAGTACTGTGCCAATATTTCAGAACAGCGATAATAGAAATATTTACACCATTTGCAGATGGAGAATACAAAGCGTGACTATGAACAATACTATCGAACGCCTTAGAAATATCTAACGAACAAAAAAGAACTTGTTCATGTCGTTGAGAGGTTTGACACAGAACATTCGCGAGTACCCTATGTGCGTGTGTACAACATATTCCTTGCTTGAACCCAAACTGATTGTTTTCATAAAATATGCTCTCAATGATTGATGGAAGTAAAACATATTCAAAAATCTTACTTAGCGTACAAGTGACTGTATTGGGGCGATAAGAAGAGCAAGCAGAAGCATCCTTTCCGCGTTTCAATATTGATGTAACAGTTCCAGAGAGGAAACTCCCAGGAACTACGGAACTAACCAAACACATTTGAAATAATAACTACTTAAACAGAAATACCATCTATATCACATGATTTCGGTTTGAGCCACTTCACTGACTTAATGATAAGGTCATACGAAACAGGTAAGACATGCCGCTGTGACAGGCTACGAGGTAAACAAATGTTTAATAACTTACTATACACCGAATGCACAGAATGATTTAACTTCGAGAAAATTTGGGAGTAGTTTGACAGCCATAAAGACAAAGAAATGTTACATTAAGTATTATATTCGTCAAAGTTGAAACTATTTGAAACATTTTTCCAATCTTTCTTATTCTTAAAGAAAATTTTCCCCCTAAGACGGGTTTTTCTGAAATGCTTTTTATAAGCAATATTTGTTGACTGCTTAATATCAAACACTTTTTCCGAAGGTGATCTGCTACCCGCTACCCAAATTCGAAGCCAACACTTCGCTTTATCAAACAGTTCGTGGCAACGAACTGTAGTAAGGAGCGACCCGGCTCAATAGTAACCGAAACTCTATAAAATGGAATTTTGATACCAATAGTTACATCAAAAAAATCGCATTTTAATGCTGATTTTAAATATTGAAGTTTCATCAAGATCAGTTAAACCCATCAAAAGTTACGAGCCTGAGAAAGTTTTGCCTCATTTTAGAAAATAGGGCAAAACACCCCCTAAAAGTCATACAATCTTAATGAAAATCACACCATCAGATTCAGCGTATCAGAGAACCTGATTGTAGAAGTTTCAAGCTCCTATTTAGAAAAATGTGGAATTTCGCATTTTTTGCCAGAAGACAGATAACGGATGCGTGTTTATTTGTTTGTTTTTTTGTTTGATTTTTTATTGTTTTTTGTTGTTTTTTTCCCAGGGATGATCGTATCGACTGAGTGATCCTAGAATGTCGCGAGAGACTACCCTACATCCAACCTCAGTCGGTGATATCTACGATTAAATACTCTCTAGAGAAAAATAAGAGTATTTATGATAAGTATGTGGGGAAATAAAATAAATATTATCTTTTAATTTGTAATATAAAATAAATATTGTCCTCTAATTTATAAAATTTGTATGGGATTTATATATATACATATATATATATATATATATATATATATATATATATATATATATATATATATATATATATATATATATATATATATATATATATCATGAAAAGAGAAATCACCAATGCTACAGCACAAAAAAAAAAAAAAAAAAAAAAAAAAAAAAAAAAAAAAAAAGAGACAGAAGGAGAAAAGGAAGACTATTTTCCTAAATTAGTGATTAATATAGACCAGCACTTGAATGAGGCCTTAACCCTACTCATCCATACAATCACATAGGTCAAACAGTATATATATATATATATATATATATATATATATATATATATATATATATATATATATATATATATATATATATATATATATATATAACAGTATATATATATATATATATATATATATATATATATATAACTTGATTCATTTTTGTAAGGCATTTTATGAATGGTACTCGAAAAAAATTACCACTTGTAACCTTTTTGAAAAAAGTAGATGACTTAACATGTGTAGTGTTTAAGAATGTTAACGAACCTGAGTGGTCTATTTGGGTTAAACTCGGATAAAGACGGCAGTTGCAATCGAGATTGTATGATTTACTTTTATATTAATATGTGATGTTATATTAATATTCGATATGTGATATTATATGTAATATTATATGTGATATAATATGTAATATTATATTAATTTATGTGAATTACTATACTGTTTTATATTAATTACTTTTGCAGGAAATGACATAGAGGAAAATGAGAAAGTTTGTGATATTTTATATGTGAAAGAAAATTCGTTTTGTGAGGAAGAATTAGTGACAGCTCTAAAACATTAAAAAATTAACAAAGCCCCAGGTGCTGCGACTGAGGTAAATTGGTTTCTTAGATACGATAGCTCTGAGGTTAGAAACAAGTTATTGAAGATTATGAATACGATTTTTGAAAAAGGAGAAGTAACTAACGATTTTAGGAAAGCCCTAATTACACCACTGAATAAGAAAAATGATGAGAGTGAGTGTAGTAATTATCAGGGCATTAGCCTGGTCTCTGTAGCTAGTAAATTACTTAGTAATATGATACTTTTTAGACTTAGAGATGTTGTAGACAAAGTGATAAGAAAAGAACAGTGCGGTTTTAGAAAGAGTAGAGCATTTATCGACCAGTTTCACTCCTAGGTTAATAAATAACAAGTGCCTGAGTAATCAAACACCTTTGGTCCCAAATTTTTATGGATTGTGTGCAAGCGTTTGATTCTGTTGATAGAAGAACTTTAGAAAAGGTGTTACACTTGTAAGGTATACCAGATAAATACATTAAAGTGATTAGTGCTATATACGAGAACTGCATTGCTGGGGTTAAGGTAGGGAATGGTTTTGTATTAAATCCAGAGATAAGGGGGATTGTGCTTTATCCTCCTTTATATGGATGCTTTCGATTGATTTTGTCTTAAGAAGCACAGGAAAGGAAATGGGAGAACACGGAATCAAATAGGGAGGAAAAACTTTCCTTGACTTAGATTATGCATGTTGATTTAAGCATACTAGATTAAAGTGTGAGCAAAGTTAACGATGTTGTAGAGGTTTTGCAAGTTTAGGGTGCTGCAGTAGGTTTAAAATTAATGTTCAGAACACCTAGTAGCTAAGCCTAGAAATAAGTGAAGATGAAAAGGTTACGTTGGGTAACGAAAAGATTGATCAGGTAGACAGCTTCACTTACCTTGGTAGTAGTATTATTAAAGACGATGGGAGAAGTGAAGATGTCAAAAGCAGAATAGCCAAGGCTCAGGGTGTTTTTTCACAGTTAAAAAAAATTGGAAGAATAGGATGACAAGTCTGCAAACCAAGATTAGAATATTTAGAGCTCAATGATGACAATGGTCATATATGGTTCTAAAGCATGGGTATTCCATAAAGTGGATAAAGTTTTGCTAAATACTTTCCAGAGAACTTGCCAATGGATTGTTTTGGGTACCCAGCTGAATGACCGAATTTCAGACAGTAGGCTGTACGACGAAGGTGGTTTTATCCCGCTTTCTAGGGCAATAATTAGAGAAAGGTTGAGATGACTTGGACAAGCTCTGCGGATGAAGGATGACCAATTGCTGAAGATTATCGTTTTTGGCCAACCATCAAGGGCTAGACAGAAAGCAAGTCGTCCGCGGCTGGGGTGGAAGCATGTCATAAAAAAATTTTCAACAAAAATAGGAACTTCCTGAGAGTGTGTAAAGAGAGAGGCTTTGAATAAATTGGGATGGAAGAGGAGTGTACTTAGCTTTTTTATCCTCGGGCGGCTTGGTACTGCGGTAAGTTGTCAGTAGTAGTAGTACTATTGTTTCCATAGTTTTACAGTTTTACTTATTTTCTTCTATTTTTGTATTGCAGTACTGTTTTATGTTGTTTAGAAAGTAAGTTCCGTTTAGTGTTCACTTTCTATCCTAGTCTCTCTTTTTTTATAATTTTTGTTAGCACCTTTTCCGCAATTTCCTTTGCTGTATATTGTCAAACTATAGACTAATCAATTTAAAAAAAAAAGATAATTCGTCAAGGCTTGAATATTCTTTAGAGTAAGATTAAAGTAAAGAACGAGAGAAAATTAGTTGCTCGTTACAGTGTATTTCCCACTTAATAGAAAAACTTTCGCACATCAATCAAACTGTAATTCTTGCCATGGATTATAACTTCACTCTATATCGTCAATCTGTACATGTTATTTTCAGCGAGATAGGTTAAGAGTCTTTTACTTTGCTCACAATACAATTGAGGCATTAAGTCTGCACCATTTGATGGAACTTTAGATGGATCTTCTTTTACCTGCTTTAGCAGTTTCAAAGTTTCAGAGCTTTGAGGTCGAGGCTGATCAATAATATTTGCCTTGAACAGTCTTTCAGGTGGGGTTTATGCTCGTCGACGCGTCGAAGGGCATTTTGAAGCAAAATTAATTTTTATCACTGGCAATTGTTTCATTGTTAATAAATTTACCAAGATTATCTTCAAAGTGCTCGTTTCGTAAAAGGGCGAGTTCAGTTGGCATCAATTTGTAAGGCTTAGACATTTAGAGAATAATGTTTACAAGTCCTGCAATTATTGGCAGAAACAGTGAAAAGAAATTGTCACCCACTTGAACTGGCCGTTTTCTTTTAAGATTTTTTCCTTGTTTTTGGCAAGCTAGGGCACGTACAAGTGAACTATGTTGCTTTGTCTGTTGCTTAACTTCTTCTGGCCGTTGAAAATGGCCTTCAGTTAAATCAAACAGTTCGTGGTAACGAACTGTAGTAAGGAGCGACCCGGCTCAATAGTAACCAAAACTCTAAAAAATTGAATTTTGATATCAATAGCTACATCAAAAGAATTGCATTTTAATGCTGATTTTAAATATATAAATTTTATCAAGTTTAGTCTTACCCATCAAAAGTTACGAGCCTGAGAAAATTTGCATTATTTAAGAAAATAGGGGGAAAAACCACCTAAAAGTCATAGAATCTTAACGAAAATGACACCATCAGATTCAGTGTATCAGGGAACCCTACTGTAGAAGTTTCAAGCTCCTATCTACAAAAATGTGGAATTTTGTATTTTTTGCCAGAAGACAAATCACGGGTGCGTGTTTATTTGTTTTTTTTTTTCCCCAGGGGTCATCGTATCGACCAAGTGGTCCTAGAATGTCGCAAGAGGGCTCATTCTAACGGAAATGAAAAGTTCTAGTGCCCTTTTTAAGTGACCAAAAAAATTGGACGGCATCTAGGCCCCCTCCCACGCTCATTTTTTCCCAAAGTCAACGGATCAAAATTTTGAGATAGCCATTTTGTTCAACATAGTCGAAAACCATAATAACTATGTCTTAGGGGATGACTTACTCCCCCACAATCTCTGGGGGAGGGGCTGCAAGTTACAAACTTTGACCAGTGTTTACATATAGTAATGGTTATTGGGAAGTGTACAGACGTTTTCAGGGGGATTTTATTTTGTTTGGGGGTGGGGCTGAGGAGAGGGGGCTATGTTGGAGGATCTTTCCTTGGAGGAATCTGTCATGGGGGAAGAAAAATTCAATGAAAAGGGCGCAGGATTCTCTAGCATTACTATAAAAAAACAGTGAAAAATAAACATGAAAACGTTTTTTCAAATGAAAGGAAGAAGTAGCATTGAAACTTAAAACGAACAGAGATTATTACGCATATGAGGGGTTCTAAAAATACTTTAGCATAAAGAGCGAGGTATTTAGGAGGAGATAAATACCTTGCTCTTTATGCTAAAGTATTTTTAGTAATTTCAACTATTTATTCTACGGCCTTTCTGTGTTTCGGTTGAGATCAAAGAGACACCCGAAGAGCTACGTGTGGTCACGGATATTTTTGACAATGAAATTACTGCATATCCACCGGTGAATAGTAAACAAGGCCATTAGTTGTCATCAATGAAATGAAAAAACTACGTAAGAACTGACATTTATTTTCCTTCTTAGGTAATTAGTAGCTAGATTCTTTGTCCAAAGTAAAAATTTTGGTCCACCGGGATATATTTGCTTGTTTGAATTTATAAGAGAACTTGAATAATGAATAATGAACAACCCTATAGATGATATAGTAAGTACAATTCAGAGCAAGCATTCTCATAAATTTGCTTTGATGATAGAGATTATGGTGAACAACAATTACGAAAAATTTTCTTCAATGGATTTAGCCAAATCATCAATAATCAACCACAAATTTGGTTCAATAATATTAAACACGTCTAGTCTCCGTATAAATTTTATGTCTGGTGCAATAGTCTTTTTTTTTATCATGGGACTCTTGCCACACACTATAGCAATAATAGATATTTTTGGATTTTCTAAAAACATTGATCATGATTTGAATTGTTTGAAATTAAAATTGTTGTTTTGCCAGACATTGAAGGTCCGCGAAGAAATGAGTTGAATGTAGTTTTGAATTGATACATGTTACTCACTGTCAAAATACAACTAACCTTGCCTAACATGACCTCAATCTGTTGAATAAATACTGAGCAAATCAAATACATTGTTTCTTAAATATATAAATAAATACACTACATATTTACATAAAATAGGCATTTGAATATATTTACATGAACATTAAAAAAAATTAGACACTGATAAGCACTTGAGATTTCCGCCACTCGGAAGACGGAAGAGACCACTGCGGCGGCCAATGTCTGGGCCTGGCCCGGGCTGGCGATTGCATTGGTGGTAAAATACTTGTATAGTATTAAGCAGTTTTTAAAACAGCGATTCCACCTTGTGTATAAAATAAAAAAATATAAAAGAATGAAATATAAATAAATAAATAATAATATAAAAAAAGACTAGAAAAAATACACTTCTGAGCTGGAGACTAAGAAAAATTTACGGCCTTCCTATCACCAACAATTGAGCTTTCTCAAGACCGACACACCGTTTGTCCTCTCACGTCCCCACGCACACAAACACTTTTTTCGTTATGGTGTACATGGCATTTTTTTCTTCTCGAACTGTATGGTTTTTAAATTTTAAAAAGAGAATGGGATTCGCACACGCTCTTGAAGCTAAATTATTTTCTGCACAGTTTCTATGAACACTCATGTCCAAATTTTCCTTTACTTGGTGTGAAGCCACCCCCGTGCAGACTTTTTTTTATTAGCGTTTGTACACAGTACACCTTCCTCAGAAGCCAACGAAGAATCCAACAGGCTGGCTTCATGCCAGGAAGGTCTACCTCTACACACACGTCTAAATTAGAAGTAAGATGATGACCGTGTAGCAGTTCTCTCACGTCCTCCACGCGCACAAAGACTTTTTTTGTTATGGTGTACATGGCAGTTTTTTCTGCTCGAACTGTATGGTTTTTAAATTTTAAAAAGCAAATGGGCATGGCACACGCTCTTAGAGCTAAATTATTTTCTGCATAGTTTCTATGAACACTCATGTCCAAGT
This sequence comes from Artemia franciscana, assembly GCF_032884065.1. NCBI lineage: Eukaryota > Metazoa > Arthropoda > Branchiopoda > Anostraca > Artemiidae > Artemia > Artemia franciscana. The sequence continues at coordinate 9,032,921 of NC_088876.1, forward strand.
TTTCCTTTACATGGTGTGAAGCCATCCCCTTGCAGACTTTTTTATATCCTTATTTGCGTTTGTACACAGTACATCTCCCTCAGAAGCCAACAAAGAATCCAACAGGCTGGGTTCATGCAAGGAAGGTCTACCAAGGAGCAAATATTCACAATACGTCAGCTGGTAGAGAACACTTGAGAATTTCAACAAAAAGATATGTTGCCTTTTTGAGTTTCAAGGTTACTTTTTATTCGGTCGACCAGAAAACACTCTGCCTCATACGGAAAACAACGGGACTACCAGCGAAGTACTTCAGCCTTTTCGAGCAGCTCCATGAAGGGACTGAGAGTAGCGTGCAAGTCAATGGCAGACGTAGCCCGTCTTTTCAAATCAATACTGGAGTCTGTCAGGGATGTGCTGCTCCAGGGCTCTTTAATTGTGTCATCAACTACATTATGACTAGGACCTTAAACTGTCTCCAGTTAAGGTTGCAGTGCAGTGATCGAGTACTTTGAGAAGCTGACTATGCCGATAACGTTGCTCTTTTCTCTGATTCACTGTCAAAGCTCACAGAAGCCCTACAGATACTTGCAGATGAAGCCTTAATGATAGGGCTGTCGATTAATTGGCAGAAGATAAAAGTGGTGTTTGTTGAACCCCATAACTCGAAGCGCGTTCCCCACCAGTGCTAATAGTCGGAGAAAAACCAGCTGAGACTGTTGAGGAGACTACATACCTTGGCTCTATCCTCTCAAATGACGGATCAATCCTCAAAGATCTAATGCACCGAATCGCCAAAGCCTTAACAGGGGTGGGAAGACTAAGTGCCCTCTGGAGGAAACCTTCTATTAGCCGTAGGATGAAGATGCGCATACACAATCCTTCGATGGGATCCGTGCTTCTTTACAGAGCCCAAACCTGGCCAGCTACTCAGTCTGTGCTTAGTACCGTAAATAGATCCCAAACAAAACATCTTCGCCGCGTTGAAGGACTACGCTGGCACGATTTTTTTCGCAACGAGAACCTCCTGGCGTTAACTTCTCAAACTCCCTTCTCAGTCCAACTCACCCAGTGAACACTACGTTGGTACAGACATCTCCTTCGCATGCCCCCCGACACTCCCGGGCAAACGATTTTTGACCTTTATCCCGTGCTGCATGACGGGGAATGCCCAAGAGATTGTCCCCCAAGCAGACGGAAGGACATGGCAGGTGCCTTCTTAGCCATGGCAAATATTCAGGAGTACGTCTACATCATTGCAAAAGACCGGTCTAGATGGAGGCACCATGTAGCATCACTCTCGACACCGGAAGCATTTCAGTAGGATAATTAAGTCAAGTAGGTCTAGTCAAAACCGCACATCTTTGGATCTGTGTGGAGTATCAAGGTGCTCCCCGTCTCAGATATTCAAAATAACAGCTTATTTAGGGCCTTGCACTTTACTAGCTCCGGGTAAATGGACTCGTTCCAATTGTTAGTTCATCTGAGATCTAATATTCTTACCATTTTCCAAATCGTCTAATAAATTTTCACTTTTAACTTTTAAAAATAATGAATATGTATCCCCATAATAATCTTGTACTTTCCCTCCCCCAGCCAGTGGAGCTTACACACACTGCAATAAAATTCCAACATATTTTTTTGAAATTTCTAATAGGGTATTGCCAGTGGCAGTGCTTTCAGTTAAAATTACCCTTTTTTCTATGCAAAAGAACCGTATCGGAGTCTATGATCGTGAGGGATATGAAAATTGGATCTGCAATAATTCGGACATATTCTTTGGGATCAGTTAAAACATCACAACAACTAATATAGCGTACACTTTCGCAAATGTTACCAAAGGGTGAATTTGAAATAAAATTAAACATAACCATTTCAACCTTCATTTTTGCCTCATATCGTTTACAGACGGAGGTGTCAATAAACATCTTCATATATGACTTTTGACCGAACTAGAGGGCTTTATGAATAACCTTGAAACCGTTTGCCAGCATCAAAGGCGAAAAAATGTAATGTACAATGATATTCTTTCTGAGGTGAAGGTTGGCAACAAGATTTTGTTTTGAAGGTGTCTAGCACATACCCCCATCCTCTACCAAAGATAAATCATAGGGACTCAATGAATTACTAGGGACCGGTCTGCTTATGCACGGAAAAAAAAATAATTTACCGAGTCATAGAGTTCCGCTAGTATTTCACCGTCAATTTTGAAAAACCGTCCTTATGGTTCCCTCTCCTCGTTAGTGGAATTCCCACACGGCAAAGAGTACTGACACATTACCAAAAGATAAATTGAGTTCATATTCAGATGAACCGGATTCGGATTTTCACCGATGCATTATCCAGTGGGATTGGTTTCCACGATACGATCCCCGTTAAAAATATACCCTTCCCGCAAGGATCTCTCAATGAATAAGTGCTGATCCATGTCGGGGATCAGACCTACTTCTTCTTTACTTAAATAAGAATTATATCAATCACTAGTTGAGGAGTTGAAAAATAACAACCCAAATCTAATCCAAATTCCTCGGAAATTTTATCCGTGTTCTTACAGACAACATCCAACAACGAAAATAAGTTTCTTGCCAGATACATTTTACAATAATCCTCCCCATTTTTACACCTTCCCCTTGGTCAAAATTTCTTAGTAAATTCATAGACACCCCAGTGGTGCATTGACGATTGTAAAGTGAATCATAAAACCATTCGATGGCTAGCAAGTTTTCCTCATGTATCCTCGTGACAGAGTTGCAGTACTCATACATGCCCTTATAAGTTAATAAAAACACGTTTTATCATCTTGAAAGTGCTATTTAAGGAAGGTGTAACTATTAAGATCGTAATTTTTTTGTAGTTGAATTAACTGGCTTAAAGATTTGGGGAAGAAACTATAGGAATCTAAAAAACCGATTTTATTCAATTACGTATTATTATAATTAACTGTTTTCCGTTTGAATTCTAAGATCATCAACTTCTCAGATTATTTGGGTATGATGTTATATGGAAGAGACCCATTCGCCATCTACAGCTTCACCTTTCTGCAAACGTACCAACGATGGTAATATGAATTTCAAATCCTAGTTGGAATTGTTCATGTTACCCGGTAGAAACTATTTCTGTTTTACGTTTAAATTATAAGATTTGTGTGCCAGTCTGCGAAAGTCACCCCCCACGACAAAATATAATTGCCGAAATTGCCATAGTCTTGGACTAATATTTCCCAACTATCCTCAACAAATTTTTAGAGTCTTTGGATAGTATATATTGCACAGCCATGAAATTGACTTATTGGCTACTTTAATAAGCGAAACCATAGCTACGCCTACACAATCTTCCGCAGAAAATATATCAAATACCTCTATCAATTCCATTGTATTACTCGAGTCTCATTGTGCGTGGGCATTAGGGACCGCAATCGCTTCATGTTCTTAATCACGATTCGATTTTGATGGAATAGTTAAATCCGTGAGTTCGGCCTCAATGCCTAATGCCACCACGCTGCTCTGCAAAATTAAATACTATAAATTTTTGAAGCGCAAGATGGCATTTTCACCCAAAACTGTCTCCATAGACAGGTACTCATGACGCTTACAGTGCCAAAAGTGCTGTTTTAATTCTAATTATGTATGGAATCTAGAAAGAAAGATTGGACAATAATAGCAGGTCCTCCCTTGATTATATTTTGAACTCTCACTTACAACCCAACTAGTGTGGGGAATGGGCGTGGGGGAATGTGGGGAATGGAAATTTAATCAGGGTCTTTGGCAGGCTCGTAAAAAAGCCATTCCCAGCGTTTCGCCAATATAATGGATGGAGCGCTTGCTATATATGATGTCCCCTTTTTACCTTTAAGCTCCCCCTCTTTATACCCTGTATAGTACTGTAAAACCGAAACCCCAATTTCCATATACTCATTAGTCGTCTCTAATATGTCTATCTCCTTAAATGGTACAGGAAATTGCCGATTTAAAAATTTAAAATCGGCTTTAAGAAACTCTACCCCCACCCCATTAACTGCCAAATCGTCCAAATTTGTCTTAGTGGCATCGTCCTTAGAGGGTTTAAGCCCTATGACAAGGACTGAATACTTAAAGTACGATAAACCCGTGTCGCAACGATAGTGTTGTACACCTCAACAACTCTCTAAATCTGCATCGTATCTTGCACTCTTCTCCCCCGACCTCTTATAAAAAATTCCTTTTTGTATCTTGTTAAAATCAGATTTAAATTTTCTATAAATTGATCCACTTTCTGTTTTCACTATGGATCTCTACCCTAATAAAAATGATACCACCAAATCCAAAGAACGCCTTTAAAATTATAAAAGTCCAGGTTAAGCGTCTGCATCTCCGTTTGCGGGTCATGTGAGTACACCACACTCGTCTTTTCATTAAAAAAATATTTTTGGGCGATAGATGCTTTAACACTGTCCCACCCTCCCGCCTCCAAAATATGGTTTTTAAGAAGTGCCCGAATCTTGATGACATAGGAGTGTGCTATGTCTACTAGATTAGTTTGGATGCTACCACTTGTAAGAGTATTAAATGGGCCTCCGAAATTAGCTCTAACGACATAAACATTGCGCAAAGCTGTATCAGCTAAATAAAAATCAAATGAAACAGGGGGTTAACCCCTTCCACTTTGCCCTACTCCCCTACTTCACTCTCACTTTGCAGGTGGGCAGTTTCTTGACCTCGCTCATTGATAGCTGGTCAACCAATTCATTTTCCTTAAAAAGGCCAATATCCCTTACAAACCCATTTAAATCAAAATAGGGGAGCTAATTTAACAGGAGCAACCCCTATGCTTAAACCCCTCTCACTTTCACTTTCCACTGAGAGCTGTGCATAGACTATTGCGGAATCGTGCTGGCGGCGATAGGATAGTCGTTTCTATGTGGTCAATATAGACCCCTGGTATAGGTGAATAATAAGAGAAAATAATAAAAGTTTTTTAGTCCTTTGGAAAACTTTTGATTTCATCCAGATTTTATATAAGCTTAAAAAAGAATACAATATTAGCCTGACAGTTTCTTAAGAGTGCAATATGATCCTCTGGATGTATTGGCACCACACTACCGACTACAGGATTAATAAACAAAAACTATTCCATACATGGACCTCAAACTAATCCTTTGGATCCTTAGACCCCACACTACGAGTTATAAATCTAAGATCAAAACTTACTACGTAAATGTGGGTGGAGTGCCCCCTCTTTAAATTTCAGCTATTACAAAGTTCTAAATAATCTTAAGAGTATATATGGAGGGGTCAATCATTTCTCGAACAGACTGAAAAAAAAATTATTACTCCATGAAGGTGGAGTGCCCCCTCTTTACATTTCAGTTATTTCAAAGCTCTAAGTAATCTTAAGAGAATATATAGTATAAGAGTATATATGGAGGGGTCGTTGGTGTCCATTGGTGCTTCGTTTTCCCTGAAGAAATCCGTCACAGGATCATGGATCCTTGCAAACATTTCTGGAACAGACTGAAAAAAGAATAAAATTATTACTCCTTGAAGGTGAAGTGCCCCCTCTTTACATTTCAGTTATTTCAAAGCTCTAAGTAATCTTAAGAGTATATATAGTATAAGAGTATAAATAAAGGGTCGTTGGTGTCCATTGGTGCTTCGTTTTCCCTGAAGAAATCCGTCACAGAATCATGAATCCTTGCAAACATTTCTGGAACAGACTGAAAAAGAATAAAAATTATTACTCCATGAAGGTGGCGTGCCCCCTCTTTACATTTCAGTTATTTCAAAGCTCTAAGTAATCTTAAGAGTATATACAGTATAAAAGTATATATAAAGGGGTCGTTGGTGTCCATTGGTGCTTCGTTTTCCCTGAAGAAATCCGTCACAGAATCATGGATCCTTGCAAACATTTCTGGAACAGACTGAAAAAAAGAATAAAAATTATTACTCCTTGAAGCATTTATGATTTTAAGAGGTAAAAAGAGTATGTTATTATGCTATAAAAAAGAACATTAATCTTAGGCCCCAAGGGTCCTCTAAACCTTCAGAACTAACGGACATGACCCTTAACCCTCCCTTTATTGACCTGAAAAGAATGTATTATTTTAGTTACTTTTTTTAGTACCGGCAAGAGTGGCATCGGAGAACACTCTTTATTAACCCGAAAAGAATGGGGTATTTTTATTGTGATAAAAAAAACCTACCGGGCAATTCCTTTAAATTCCTCTTTCTGAATAAGTTTCTTTTCTACAGTAAAACGCTACGGTTTCAACGTTAGATTATCCATTATTCAGGATGGTAAAAACACTTTATTTTTAAAACACTTTTAATAGCTATAAAAATGAATTATTTTTTTCTTTTAGTAGGCCGAGGGGGTCCTCAGCCCAACTCAAAGCTAACATGAGGGCCCATTATTAATCTGAAAAAGAATATTATCAATATAAGGATTATGATTCTCAAATCTCCTTCTTAAAGACAGCAGTAAAACGTTAAGTTTTCATCATTTGATAGCAGAATCTAAAAGCACCTCATTTTCATTGTGAAGTGGTCTTATAAGCCTGACAGAAACCGTTTTTTAGGATGGATCAATACCATTAAACCCCTTCTCAGAGGTAGAGAACAAGGTTTCAAACATTCTACTTATTTTTCCATCCTGAAAAACAAGTTTTACGAAACATATCAGTAATTTTAATCACGTTGAGGTTGGCATCTTGCATGGAGATCTCTTCATACTGGTGGAGTGTAGAAGGGCTTTCATTCTCACCTTGTTTGGGGAGCACAGGTCTTGATGGTTAGGCATCCTTGCCATACATAATAGCCGTTGATCTTGAAGTGATCATAGTTGGGAACATATCTTTGCTTGCCTTCACCTTCTTTGCTAGTGGAAATTGATCAGAATTTTTTTATCATAGAAAAACAACTTTTTTTCATGAAAAGAAACATCTTATTTTCAACATGTTACCACTTAAATTTAGCTCTCCCTTTTTGCACCCATCCCTTCCAATCTTTTTCAAAGAATGATATAGAAATAAAGCTTAAAAAATCGGCATTATTTCGAGGCCAAAGGATTTAGCGAGGGTAAAGTACCTCAATTCAGAGTTAGTCCATTAAAGAGCGGAGAAAAAAGCATGGTACAAGCTTCAAACTAGCTTCCTAGGACAAAACTGTACATCCTTCTCTGAAAGGTCCATTTTGGAAAGTTAACCCCTTCCTAAGTACATCAAAAGCCAATAAGTAAACTTTTAGTCTTTAGCTTAGGGTTACATATGACCTATTAAGGGGGAGGAGGTTCACACAAAAATTCATTTTTATTTTCAGATTTTCCTTGTTTACCTATTTTTTTTTTACTATAATTAAACGATTTTACTCGCACCTTCATTTTAACGCACAGATATGTTACATTTGGGTAGCCAATTCATGCTAAAGCTAAATTTAACCTTTTAGTCTAAATTCTAGCGAAAACTATACGCGTTTTCCTTTGAAAAGTCATTAAATTGGAATTTCATAACTGAAATTTAGCAGAAAATGCAGGTGTTAAAATGTTATAAAAATATCTGATTTTCACAATTAACTAACGACTAATAACTTGTATGCCCTTCTAATCGAATAGCTGCTGACCACCTAAAGTGGAAAAAGTAAGAAATTAGGTCACCTCTCAATAATAAAAGATCACGTTTAACCATAACTCGCCAATTTGATCAGAAAAACATATATAAATTGTGATATGCTAAGAATTGGAGAACATTCAAATTTAGAAGCTGCGAAGAAGAAACCCCTATCCATTAATAATGTGCCGAATGTTCAGTAGAAACTAACCCTTTAGTGATGAGAGGTATTATTAAAGGTTAGTGCAAATACCTGTTTATGTCTTTTTTACCCATCTGTCAGAAATGAGTCACGATTCTTCAATGCTATTTAAAAAAGGATAAATTTAGAGTAAAACGAATTCTGTCATGGTAAAACAAGATAAAATTATCCGGAATAAAACTTTTTTATGTGGAAGTGTGTTGGGGTTTTAGCTGCTAATTCAGTGTAGAGAGCTATAGTAGGTTAAATTTGCGTATTATTTAACCCATTTTTAGTCGGGAGAGGGGTATACAGATAGAGGCTCACCTGTTGGTGTCTTTTAGACATATCCGTTTTTTGAACTTGAGTTCTCTCACTTTCAGTATCTTATGTAAGAATGATGGGGAAGCTCGTCCGAGTCCAGGTTTTATAGTCCCCATGGGACAAAGAGAATTACCTGGTCTCGCTAGTATATATATATATATATATATATATATATATATATATATATATATATATATATATATATATATATATACCAGGTGACCGTTTATTTACCTCACATTTATGCACTGAATCCTAAGATAGGAGGAACAATCGACAAAATCAAATGATTAAGAAAATTGAAGGAACTTACATTATGAAACCATAGAATCTTGTAAGATAATGGCTCTGCATCTATTATACAATCAAAATAAATATCATCACCCTCTTTTATCTGGCGTGAAGTAAGGGATGCACCGAGTCTTAAGGTTACGATTGGCTTATCTGAAAAAAAGACATACCATTCGGAAATAGTTTACAAGAAATAGATACGAATTGAGAAATTCTACGAAAGAGACAAATATTGTGGTGCAATTTTGTAGTTTAAGATAGATTACTATTCACTAAACACAACAACTTAATAATGAACATAGGAAGATCAGAAAACCTAGAAACATTTCAGTTTGAGAGTTTAAACAGCAAGTTCTGTACAACCATGTCAAGGCAGTCAACGTATAAGAAAACATTCGACATGGACATCACTCATTGAGCTGCAAACGGAAAACGGAATAAAGATAACTCAACTCAGTTAATATATTTTGAGCCCTTTTAATTTCTTTAAAATAAATTGCTTTGACAGTGTATCATCTAATGTAGATTTTTTTAAAACCAGGCCTTAATAGTTTTGATAATCAGCTGTTTTCTCTTTGTCTTCTTGGTTCATTATTTGGAGAAACGAATGCATATTCTCAACGCAATTTTGTCTCTGTGGCAGCTAACACACAGCCCAGAGCCTTTTTTTTGCTAAGTTTATATCAAACTACTGTGCTATCACATGGTTTAGAAACAATTGACGATATGAAGAGAGTTTGTCTAAGTGAAATGGTTTTAATCATAATGTCTAGCACTTAAAATATTGAACTACTAGAATGTTTTCTTTTCCAACCATAGAGATATAGCTTATGATTTCATATTTACTGACATTAAAGAATCATTGCCAATCTATTAAATTAATTGATATTAAAGTAACCAAAACAAAAAAAAAGCAATTGCATACGACAAATTTATTGCTTTTCATAGAATTAACAAAAAAAATTGTTTTAAAGTCACGAATGACAATAAATGTAAAACGAATAAAAAAAATTTCCGCAAATGAATTGACCTACCTTCTCATTTAACCCTGTCCCATCCGGAAATTTTTATATAGCTTTACTGAAACCATCTTTGAGGGTTCAACAAATGCAGCTTATGTGTATTTTATTAATAAATTACTTTTTTAAATGTTTGAGCTAAAAATTCATTGCCTAAAATAAATATACCTCAATAAGCTCTTCCGTTTGTTAGGCATTATAAAAACAATTCTCTCCTATTCCAAATGGTCTTGTGTTTGAGTACTTGTTCTAAAGGCATCATGGACAAAAATTCGATAAACGTGAGAAAACAAAAATTGTTTTCCAATTTAATAGCTTTTCGTTTTTCTTTTCTAATGCCAGAAACTGAGAAAATTTATGATATCGAAAGTTCTATTAAATTCATATAACGATTTGATTTTCTATTCAAGGATTACTTCAGACTCGTATATGATCTATTCCATTACCGGGAAATTTATTCAATAATAGGGAAATAGACTCTCGACAAGAAGCGTAATGACGAATATAATATTTCCTTCTAGAAAGCAAAATGAGGTGCTTTTGCAAGTAGTCTACAAGATATTTAAAAAGAACTATATTTTCAATCTTTCAAATCCGATAAGCAGTGATTTGACAGAAATAGACAGTGATTTTTGCTATGTACTAGAATAATACTGCTACGTTAAGATAGGAAATGAGGTTAGCAGCTGGTTTTTTATTAAATCAAAAGTTAAGCAGGGTTGCGTTCTAACCCCCTTTATATGGATCATTTTGATGGACTTTGTCTCAAGGAGAACAGGAAAGGCAACTGAGAACCACGGAATCAAATAGGGAAGAAAAACTTTCCTGGACTTAGATTATGCTGATGATTTAAACATATTAGATGAAAGGTAGAGTAAAATGAATGAACTTTTAGAGGTTTTGCGAGTTCAGGGTGCTAGAATAGGTTTGAAAATTAATGTTAATATGACTAAGTCACTAAGGCTAGAAACAACTGAAGACTGAAATGTGACACTGGGTAACGAAAAGATTGATTAGTTGGCGTCTTCATTTACCTTGGTAATATTATTAGTAAAGACGGTGCGAGCAGTGAAGATGTTAAATTTAGAATAGCCAAGGCTCGGGGTGTTTTTCACAGTTAAAAAATGTTTGGAAGAGTGGGAAGATAAGTCTGGAAGATAAGCATGGGCACTCCGAAAAGCGCATAAAAATTTACTAGCTGTTTTCCGCGGAAGACTGCCCTTTTTGGTCAACCGTCTAGGGCCAAAGTTAAAGCAGTTTTTCCTCGTCTAGGATGGGAGGATGTCATAAATAAATATTTAAAGGAAATTGGAACTTCCTTGGAGGGTGCAAGGAGGGAAACCTTGAATAGATTGGGCAGGTGGAGGAGTTTGCGTAGTAGTGTTGGCCTCAGGGCGCTTGGTGCTTTGGTGAGTTATTAGTAGTTGTAGTAGTAAATCAGATAAAAATTTAGCCACTTAATTGACACACAAAAAAAGAAAAAGACCCAGAAAAAATGACACAAAACTGGATCAATTGTTCCACCTTTTGTAGAAAATTAATTAGGAAGAAGTTAAAAGGGTTTAAAATATTAAATTAAGTTATTTAAATAAATAAAACGAAACACTCCACCAAATAAAATATTAAATGTGTGGAAGCATTTAAACAAATACTTTATGTTTTTTATATATATATATATATATATATATATATATATATATATATATATATATATGTATATATATATATATATATATATATATATATATATATATATATATATATATATATATATATATACATATATATATATATATATATATATATATATATATATATATATATATATATATATATATATATATATATATATATATATATATTAGTCATGATTAAAAGCATGCTAAATAAACATCTCATTTTTGGATATAACCCTGTTTATCATTGTGACTGATTTCTCTGTGGACTTTTAGTTGAAGATTTTTATTTTATAATCGGATTATCTTTTCTTTGGTTATTTTGACAGCTGTGAATCCCCTGGAAACAATTATTTTATCTTATTGTTACCGATTGGAGGTTGCCAGTAGAAGGTTTTCGATTTTTTGACGGTGAATCTTATAAATGTTAGCCAAACAGCTAGAATCCAGTGACAATAGAGCAAATTTCAACCTTTTTCTTAAGTTGCATCGACAATACCGCATACCTCAGGATTCCAATTAAAATCTACAGGTTTTAATTATAATTAAATTGATAGGAACAAGTGAGCAGGTCTCGAGACTTTCCTTGCTCCCGGTGATCTTTACGGCTATTCAACCTTTCAACCCTTTTCTTCTCTGATTAAGTGAGATACCTGTTGTGTGTTTGTTTTCAACATACAATGCAGAGTCAATAGCTGTTAAGGTCTCCAGTCATGAACTTTTTATACCATGCCCGTGCTATGGGTTATGTTCACGGCTATGTAGCGAAAACTGGTGGTGACTTTTCTAAAAATGATGCGTTCAATAGAGCAAAGAATTATTATGTGGAATTGGGGAATACTGTGGAATTTTGCAAACTGCACGAATCGCACAATTGACCGACAGGAAGCTGCAGATAACTGTCAGGATATGCTTATTACCCTTGAAAAGTGTGATGAATGGCAAAAACCACTACTGCATTTCGCGCTGTGCAAGCTTGACGTAGCACCAGTTATCGCAGGAAAATCATGTGCTACGCTCACTCATAAAGCTAACAAAAATGTATCACATTTGAATACTACGCCCTTTCGAAGCGTAAGCCGTTACCTTCTTTGTGTCAAGCCCCCACACAGTCATTCCATCTCTCTTTCGTTGTTATATTAAAGAATCCACCTAAAGAGCTGAAAGACCCCAAGGGCCGAAAAACCTTTATTTATAACTTGTGTGGTAACTCAAAGTATGCGAAAACTGAGCTTATACCGGGAAAAGATAGTTAGTGTCTTGTAGTAAGTGATAAAAATAAAGCTACTGCTATAGCTCATGCTATCCAATCTAAGGACCAATCGCTAAAACTATAGCTAGAAGTTCCAGTGTATTAGAGAATGTTTCATCCCTGTTTCATCCCTGACAGTGTTACTGACGTTCATTTGATAACTAACCGTAACGAAGTCTCCCATATCGGAAAAATTAGATCTTACATGTTTCGGTTTTCTCGTTGAGAAGACTTATTAGCGGCCATTTCCTTGTCAGTGATGACAGAGTATGAGCGAATCCACATCGAGAAGTTTCTCCCTCTCTCTCCTTGCTGCTACAACTGCCAAGCTTACGGACACATTACCCAGTACTGTAAAGCTCTTACTCACTGTTCGCACTGCGCCAGTGCTGGAAATTCGAACAAGCTGGAAACTCCCTGTAAAAATAAAATGCAGTGTGCACTGTGCAACCAGGCTGATAATCCTTGTTACAGCTACATATGTCTTGCCGCACAGAAACTTATAAATCCTCAAAAATGAACACTGGTCTATGGGTTACATCGTGGAATATTAATAGAGGTGTCTCAGTGAGATTATCCACAATCCAAACTCTATGGTACTCAGGTGACGTTGTCTGCCTACAGGAGCACCTTCTCAATTTGGACAGTCAAAGCTTGTAGAGCACAATTGCTTCTATTTCGTAATAAGTCGTACCGCTAGACACTCCAGGGCTGGTTGGCCATGTGGAGGTACTGCTATTCTTGCTAAAAGTGTCCTCATGCTCAAACACTTTCGCAACTGTGACTATTTCGCGTCAGTCAACATTCAGAATTATGTGGTAGCATCAGCATATTTATCCACCGATTATGGTAATGCTACGTCGGAAAAACAATTTGGTCAAGCTTGCCGCCTAGTCGGTGCCCTCGTGTCGGATTTTAAAGTCCCAAACCAAGCAATAATCATTGCTGGTGATATAAACTGCAATCTTTCTGACCACAGTAGTACTCGTGCAAATATTCTGAATAGCGGATGCCCTCAGCTCGTCGTGGTCGATAATGATCAAATGTTTAACATATATTCAGAACTCTAGTAGTACCTCTGGACTTTTTCATGTGTTCCCCGAAAGTAAAACCAGACTTCGGATCTTCACTTATCTCCATTTTTCAAATCTCAGACCATATGCCTATTAGTACTATATATTACCTGTGCAACTTAATATACCGAGTTATCCAAGTCCAGACAATGATTGTAAATGTTACGAAAAACGAAACTGATGACCGGGCTTGTGTAGGTGTGTTTGCTTTCCAGGCTATTTGTGATTATATTTTGGAAAAGATCAAATAGCCCTATGATCTGCTTTCCCAGATAAAATAATAAATCTTTTCAGAGAAGAAAAACCTTGCTCAATATATAATGTGCTGAGATCGTTCACGCTCTACGCGTTACCGAGCGTCCTAGTACACCTACCCAAAGAGTACGTCTTGGAACTGAGAATCATGGTTGGAAAAGTAATCCTGGCCTCATTGATTCTTGTGCTAAATCGAAATTCTAGTTTTGTGTCTTGAAGAAGCCTGGTACGCCGTGGGAAGGTTTGGAAAATGAAATTAGTCTGAAAACAAAGCGACATTTCGCAAAAGCGCTTAGGCAACACCAAGCTAAATGAGTAGCTGAACTATAAAGTAAAGCCACAAGTGATCCCAATTTCATAAAAAAAATGCTAAAAAGAGATAATTCAAAAGCCTGTAATTCTGTCAGAAGTACCAGTGATCGGTGGTAGGATTATTTTAAAAGTGAATTTTTCAAACCTGATCCATCATTGTAAAACCAATTTTATTGCTACTCGATCTGCAGTTGCCGAGTGCATTTCTAAGCTACGAAAGAAAAGTTATATTAGACAGGGCTCTGTCTAATACCCTCTATTTTAATATTATAATTAAAATATTAATATTTTAAATAATATTGCTATTATTGCCCCATAACAGAAGGTTCGAACCAAATGTATATTTAAAGGAATTGACTTTTCCCTAGCTAATTATTCGGATGACATACTTGATATATTAGAACAGACTTTGGAATTGATGAAAGTTTTAGAATTCTCGATAAGGAGCGTAAACATATTGGTTTTCAATTTAATGAGAGTAAGACTGAGTTCCTGGTGTTCAATCACTGCTCAGATTGCCCGACAAATGTTCAGTTGGGTGAAAACGTTATTAAAGCACAAGATACACTGACGTATCTTGCTGCGCCGATTGGGTAAAATCTTCGCGCCACGCGTCAACTTCTGAAGGAATTTTTGCCAGGAAATCTAGGATCGTGCAAGGTTTACTAATTCTATTAAAGTTTAAATTTAACCACCATATCTTATTTTGCGTTTATAATGCATTTGTTGTACCGCTTGTACTCACCCTTGCAACATTTTGGTCTCTTCTTACTGCTTCAGATATTTAGGATATACGGAAATGTTTCTACAAGTATGCGAAATATTTGCTACGGTTGCCTTTCTGGACTAACAACAGCTCCCTATCCTTGTGGTACGGGGTCGCTGGTCCAGCCTCAGCGGTGCAAAAAAGAAATGACAGATATTGGAGGCATATTATTGGTGAAAGCACCTCAAAATTTTCCTTCGTTGATCAATCGTTTGTTTTTATGTATGACTGCCCTTATTTGTATTTTTATTCCCGTTCTTATTTGTTTTGGTTCTGTTTGTATTTGTCAGAATTTCTTTGTATTTTTCCCTTTTCTTTCCCTGTTACTCCATCATTGTTCTGAGTTACATTTATGATGGGCAATAAATTTATATATATGAATATGCCCCTCTTCATTATTTATTCAATTCTTGCGTAATAGGGAATGTTTATCTATGTTAAGGATGAAGCATTCACACTCAACTTGTTTCTTCGGGCCCCCGTTGTGGATCCCTACTTGTAACTGAGGAGGGCACACACATGGGAGGTACGTAATGACGGTACACATATCGGTGTCATAAAATACTTTAAGAAATATTTTTCTTTAGGATTTTTGTTCTTTCAAGCTGTTTTATTTCAGGGAACCTTTGTATTCCAATGATGTTTGTATCCCGTTAGGATTCGAAAGGGCTATTTCCATCCAATGGAACTCTACCCTAAACTGCTGAACCGACAATCTATTTCTAGTTTTATGATTCTGGAAACAGATTCCATGAAACAACCTCTTCCACAAGTGGAGAGTTCCCATGTGTCCCTTGCTAGAATGATTAAGCTATTGATTACGTGTTTTCTATGACTGCAATAATTGAGATCCTGACGGGAAAATCGATTCCTAGAGTTTGGTTATATTTAAAGTGGACCTGCTTGCTAAGTACATCTTAAGAAGGGTATTATAAACCCAGACAAAGCAATTCTTCAGTTCTTAGCGATATAATCCTAGCATTTGGAGGCTTCTTCTTAGGGATTTTCTAGAGATGCTTTCTTATAAAACAATACAAACTTGTTCAAAACATAGGAAAATACCCATTTTTAAACAACCTTCGGAGATTTTTTCTTAGAGAATGATCTAGGTTTGCTCAAAATATAGTAAAGTGGGGGCACAAGACATGTGACTTAATTCTATATTTTTTTTATTTTTTCTTGGTATTCTTTTTCTCTGAATTCCCAGCCTGCGAAACTGAATGGCTTACTCACCCTCTAGTGAGCGATTCCAACGAGAGGGGAATCTAGAAACCAATACAAGAGAGGGGGCTCAATTATTAGATATAAATTAACTAAATTAAGAGTTATTTCT
Organism: Artemia franciscana; assembly: GCF_032884065.1. Lineage (NCBI taxonomy): Eukaryota > Metazoa > Arthropoda > Branchiopoda > Anostraca > Artemiidae > Artemia > Artemia franciscana. Next base: position 9,048,961 of record NC_088876.1, read on the forward strand.
GAGAGGTTTTAATAGAACAGCTACGTTTCTTTGAGCCATGGCTAGGCATATTCACGCCACCGTGACATTGTATGGCTGACTCATCCTCTAGTGAGCGATTCCAGCGGTCCCCCTAACATCCAATTCCACCTGGGCCTAAAACCGACTTCCAATAGGACCCTGGTGAGGAATTACAGCAGGAATTCTAACATCCAATTCTACCGGGGCCCTAGCAACCAATTCCGGCAAAGGATGGCAAATTTCAATGCCAGCGCATATATAGAAAGATTCTGTTCTCCTTTTGACGCAACTGTAAAAGGTAATAGAAAGGGATACTTATTTGTTTAGAATTGAATCTACCGACACGATAAAAAGTGGTTGATCGTTTGTTGACTAGTCATGACGGTGTAGAATTGCTGAAGCAACGAAAGATTTACTATGATATCTATAATATGACAAAGCAATTGAGCAGGCTATGGGATCATGATAAGACAATTGATAATCAAATATGATCTTTGCTGTATTCGGTAGCAAACTGCAATATGAATCAAAATGGAAGCTCGCAAGCACCTATAAAATACGTAAAATCACATGTTCAATCCAAACAATCAAGAAACCGCTTAATGTATCCTTAACTAGTGTTGTACGTGGTTCAGCTTGAAATTTGGCTAAGTTCATCTGAAAACCCGCCGAGAATTAGAAACACACTTTTTGACGCTTAAGGCACACTTCTCCCCAAACCTACACAATGAACCACCAATCCCTTTCCATAATAGCCTAAGCTGTATTATATAAAACTGGACACAATTATTGTGTCCATTTAATACCTGCACCCTTAGAGGCCAATACGCCACCGTGCGGCATTAATGCCTCTGAAACAGGAGGTTCAATAGCAGTATGGTTTTTCTAGTAATTCTAAATCAATCGACTATTTCAGAATCTTTACACAATAGATGTTTGGCATTCTTTTGGCTAGCATCGTTGTTTTGTACCACAAAATGCTTGAAAACACCGCTTTGCTCTGGGAGAGTTGTTTTGGCCAGAATAAATATCTTTGTTAAACGTTTATTTTGTAGGACTGCCTGCACCTGTAGAAAAAATACATCACTGTACAGCATTAATGACCCTCTGGCACCCCATCATCATTCCTAAGACAATTTTCAATTTTTAAAAAAGTGATATCCAATTCCATTTCCTCCACTTCTGACCCTCGGTTACAGCGATTCCACCTCCGATTCTACCAGTTTCCACCCCGGCTCAAGCGATTCGAAATCTGGCTCCTTTTGCGTCAGTTCCAGTTCCCCGCTTCTGTCCCCAATTCCTCATTTCCTATTCAGCCAATTCCGCCCCAGGCTCCGTAAATTCCAAAAATTTTTAACTGCTGCCTTTGCGGTAATATATGGCTGGTCTTTGAAAATAGCTAGTTTTTATACTTTTTTGATCAGTGTCATTTTAATTTGGAAGGATAAATACTTACATGGAAAGTATTGCATGCTGATTTTTCTCTTCATGAAACTTGTATATTTATTTTTTTCATCCTGAAACTTACTTTTTCATAGAACCTATTGCGTGTGGATTTTTACGTGAAACCTGTTGCATGCTGATTTTTCTCTTCGGTAAACTTATGCATTGATTTTCTACTCGTGATACTAATTTTGTTCAAGGAACTTCTTGCGTGCTGATTTTTGTTCGTGAAACTCAATTAGTGCTGATTTTTGTTCGTGAAACTTGTTGCATGTTCATTTTTCTTTTCGTGAAACTTGTACATTGATTTTTCTCTACGTGAAAATGATTTTGTTTGTGAAACTTGTTGTATGCTGAATTTTGTTCGTGGAATTTTTTGCGTACTATTATTTTTCTCGTGGATCTTGTCGCGTGATGATTTCTGTTCGTGAAACTTCTTAAATGTTGATTTTTGTCTTCGTAAAACTCGTAAATTAGTTTTTCTCCTAGTGAAACTGATTCTGTTCATGGAACTTCTTGCGTGCTGATTTTTGTTCGTGAAACCTGTTTACAGCTGATTTTTATTCGTGAAACTTGTCTCATGTTCATTTTCTTTTCTTGAAACATGTATATTGATTTTCTCTGCGTTAAACTGATTTTCTTCATGGAACTTGTTGCATGCTGATTTTTGTTCGTGGAACTTGTTGCAAGCTTGTTTTTCTTCGTGGATCTTGTCACGTCATGATTTCTGTTCGTGAAACTTCTGTGGTGTTGATTTTTTTACATAGATTTTTCTCATCGTAAAACTGATTTTACTCCTGGAACTTCTTGCGTGCTGATTTTTGTTCGTGGAACTTGTTAACTGCTGTTTTTATCACTAAAACTTATAACATGTTCTTTTTTCTCTTCATGGAATCTCAATTCTCTTCTTCAAAGAACTTGTTGCGTACTGATTTTGTTCGTGAAACTTGTTCAATGTTGAGTTTTTTCTTCCTGAAGCCTGTCGATTAATTTTTTCCTTGTGAAACTGGTTACGTTCTTGGAACTTACAGCGCGCCGATTTTCGTTCGTGGAAATTGTTACTAGTTGATTTTTCCTTTTCGTGAAACTCGTAAATTGATTTTTTTCCTCGTGAAACTGATTTTGTTCGTGAAACTTTTTGCACCCTCATTTTTATTCGTGGAACTTGTTGCATGTTAGTTTTTCTCTTCGTGATTGTTTTACATTGATTTTTTCACCTCGTGAAATAGATTTTGCTTGTGGAAATTGTTGCGATCTAATTTTGATTTGTGAAACTTGTTGCAGGTTGATTTTTCTCTTTGTGAAACTTTCACGTTGTTTTTCTCCTCGGGAAACTGATTTTATTCATGGAACTTATTGCGTGATGATTTCTGATCGTGGAACTTGCTGATTGCTGTTTTTTGTTTCTAAAACTCGTTTTTCTCTTCGCAAAACTAATTTTTTTTCATGGAACATGTCACGTGCTAGTTTTTGTTTGTGAAACTTATTTTACATTGATTTTTTTCCCGTGAAACTTATCTTGTTCATGGAACCTGCTGCATTCTGATTAATTTCTTGGAACTTTTTGGACTTGGATTTTTCTCTTTGTGAAACTTGCACATTAATTTTCTCCTCGTGAAACTGATTTTTTTCGTTGAACTTATTGCATTCTGATATTTTGTTCGTGGAACTTGTTGCATTCTCATATTTTGTTCGTAAAACTTGTTGCTTGTTGATTTTTTTCTTCGTGAAACTTGTACATTGCTTTTTCTCTCAGTGAAACTGATTTTGTTCTTAAATTTTTTTTGCGTGCTGATTTTGTTCGTGGAATCGGCTGCGTGCTGATATTTTGTTCGTGAAGCTTTTTGCAAGTTTTTTTTCTCTTTGTGAAACTTGTACGTTGCTTTTTCTCCTCGTGAATTTGATGTTATTCACGAAACATTTTGCGTGTTGATTTCCATTCGTGGATTTTTTGTGTGCTGATTTTGCTCGTGAAACTTGTTGCATGTTTATCTTTCTCTTCGTTAAGCTTTTACATTTATTTTTCTCCTCGTGACAATGATTTTGTTCATGGAGCTCACTGCTTGCTGAATTTGTCGGTGGAAGTTGTCGTGTGTAGATTTTTGTTCATGAAAATTGTTACATGTTGATTTTGACGCGTCATCTAACATATTTTAAATTATCTTATTATGTGTAGCTTAGAATAGGTTAATCTAATTTACTGGCATATTATGGTAAATTAAGTTTCGCGAACAAAAATCCGTAAGCAACAAATTATACGAACAAAATTAGTTTTACGAGGAGAAAAATCCGTGTATAAGTTTCACAAAGACAAAAATTAACATTCAAAAAGTTTTGCGTTTCAAAATCATCATGCAACACGCTTCATAAATGGAAATTAACACACAACAAGTTCTATGAACAAAATCAGTTTCACCAGGAAAAATTCTATTTACAAGTTTCACGAAGAGAAAAATCAACATGCAACAAGTTTCATGAACAAAATTCAGAACAAAAGAAGTTCCACGAAGAACAATCAGCATGAAACAAGCTCCTCGAACACAATCAGTGTCACGAGGAGAAAAATCAATTTACAAGTTTCACGAAGAGACAAAACAACATTCATCAAGTTTCACGAAGAAAAAATCAGAACCTAGCCAGTTCTCGGAGCAAAAACCAGCTAGCAGAAATTTCAATGTTTGGAATCAGTTTCAGGAGAAGAAAAACAATGTACAAGTTTCACGAAGAGAAAAATCTACCTTCAACAAGCTCCAAGAACAAAAAAGCAATAAGTTTTATGAACAAAACCAGTTTCACAATTAGATAAATCAATGTACAAGCTTCACGAAGAGAAAATCATTATGCAACAAGTTTTACGAATTAAAACTCGAACTCAAGTAGTTCCAGGAACGTAAGTCAGTACTCAACAAATTCCATGAAGAAAATCAGTTTCACGAGGAGGAAAATCAGTATACAAGTTTCACGAAGAGAAAAATCAACATGAAACAAGTTTCATGAGCAAAAATCATCAAGCACCAGGTTCCCCTAACAAAATTCAGCAATCAATAGGTTCCATGAACAAAATCAGTTTCACGGCGAGAAAATCAATGTAAAAATTATACAAAGGGAAAATTATACAAATCAACATACAATAAGTTTCACGGACAAAAATCAGCAATCAACAAAATCCATGAACAAAATAAGTTTCACAAATAGAAAAATCAATGTACAAATTCCATGAAGAGATAAATAAACAAGAAAGAAGTTTCACGAACGAAAATCAGCACACGACAAGTTCCACAAAAGAATCAGTACGCAACGATTTCCAAGAAAAAAATTAAGCATACAGCAAGTTCCATAAAAAGAATCAGTTTCACACGGAGAAAAATCATTGTACAAGTTTCACGACGAGCAAAATCAGCATGTAACAGGTTTCACGAAAAATTCAGCACGCAACAAGTTCCATGCACAAAACCAGTTTCATAATAAGAAAAATCAAAGTACAACATTCACGAAGAGAAAAATGAGCATCCAACAAGCTGAACAAAATCAAGAGAATACAATCAATTTCGCGAGGAAAAAAGTCAATGTACAAGTTTCATGAGGAGAAAAATCAACATGAAACAAGTTTCACAAACAAAAATCAGCACAGAACAAGTTACAAGAAAAAATCTTTTCCACGTGGAAAAAAATCTCTGTACAGGTTTCACGAAGAGAAAAACCAACATGCAACAACTTCCAAGAACAAAAATCAGGACGCAACAGGTTCCACGAGTAAAAATCTGCATTAAACAAGTTTCATAAGCAAAAATCAGCACGCAAGAAGTTCCATGAAAAAATCAGTTTCACGAGGGGAAAGTTCAATGTAAAAGTTTCACGAAGAGAAAAAAGAGCATGCAACAAGTTTCACAAAACAATCAGCAAGCAACCAGTTCAGCAAAATCAAGTGAACAAAATCAAGTGAACGAAATCAATTTCACGACTAGAAATGTCAATGTACAAGTTTCACAAAGACAAAAATTAAAACGCAACAAGTTGCACAAACAAAAATAAGCACGCAACAAGTTCCAAGGACAAAATCTATTTAACGAGGAAAAAAAATACAACATTCACGTTTACCAAGAGAATAACCAAAATTCAACAAGTTCAAACAATAAAAATCAGTCTGCCACAAGTTCCACGGACAAAAATCACCACGCTACAGTTTCCATGAACAAAATCAGTTTTACGAGGAGAAAAATCAATGTAGAAGTTTTATACAGAGAAAAAATCAACATGTAATAAGTTCCACGAAAAAGGATCAAGATGCTACATGTTACATGAACAAAATCAGTTTCACGAGGAGAAAAATCCATGTACAAGTTTTAAAAAGAGATAAATCAACATGGAACACGTTTCACGAACAAACATCAGCACGCAACAAGCACCACAAAAAAAAATTAGCACGCAACAAGTTCCATATAAAAATCGGTTTCACGGGAAAAATCTATGTACAAGCCTCATTAACAGAAAAAAACAACATGCTACAAGTTTCACGAACAAAATCTGCACGCAAAAAGCTCTGCGGACAAAAATTAGCAAGCGACAAGTTCCATAAACATAAAAAGTTTCACGAGGAGAAAAATAAACATTCAAGAAGTTTCACGAACAAAAATTAACACACGACAAGCTCTATGAGTAAAAATCAGCATACAACAAGTTCCTTGAACAAAATTAGTTTCACGCAGAGAAAACTGAATGTACAAGTTTCACCAAGAGAATAATGAACATACAACAAGTTTCACAAATTAAACTCAGCACTAAACAAGTTTCACGAACAAAAATGAGCATGCAAGAAGTTCCATGAACAAAATCAGTTTCACGAGGAGAACAATCAATGTACAAGTTTAGCGAAGAAAAAATCAGCAGGCAACAGTTTCCACGAAAAAATGTTTCTTAACAGGTTTCATGAACAAAACCAGTTTCACGATGAGAAAAAAAATGTACAAGTTTCACGAAGAGAAAAATCAGTATGCGGCAAGTTCCATGAAAGTGTTTATCCTTCCGAAGTAAATTGATAGGAATTAAAAATGTAAAATAAACTATCTATTGTCAATGACCAGTCATAGATTACCACGGTGGCAGCTGCAGGACTAATCTTGGAATTAATCTTGAATGGGTTGAACTTGGAGCGGAATTGGCGGAATCACAATTGTGGAATGGAAGACAAAAGTAAGGGAACTGGAACTTATGCAACCGGATCCAGATTTGGGAATCGGTTGAACTAGTTTATAAACTGGCAGAATCGGAGTTGGACTTGTTTTAAACGAGGATCAGAAGCGAGGGAAGTGGAAATGGAAATCACTGTATTTGAAAAAATTGAAAAATATTATAGGAATGATGATGGGGTGCCAGTGGGTCGGCAATGCTGTACGGTGGCGTATTCATTTCTAAAGATGCAGATAGTCCTACAAAACAACGTTTAACATAGATATTTATTTTAGCAGAAAAGAATGTCCCACAGAAAAGTGGTGTTTTTAGTCATTTTGTCGAGCAAAGCAGCGATTCTAGCCAAAAGGAGTCCAAAAATCTATTGTATGAAAATTCTGAGATGGTCGACTGATTTAGAATTACCGATACAACTATACACATATTGAGCCTCCTGTTTCAGAGGCAGTAATACCGCACAGTGGTGCATTGGCTTCTAAAGGTGCAGTTAATCCTAAAAAATAACTGTTAACATAGACATTTGTTTAAGCCAAAAAGTCTGTCCCCCAGCAAAACGGTGTTTTCAGTCATTTCGTGGTGCAAACCAACAATTCTAGACAAAAGAAGTCCAAAAAGCTATTGTATGAAAATTCTGAGATGGTTAACTGATTTAGATTTATCGAAAAACTATACTCGTATTGAACCCCAGTTTCAGAGGCGGTGATGCCGTACGCTAGCGCATTTGTTTCTAAAGGTGCGGGTAGTCCTACAAAATAAACGGGAACATAGACATTTATTTTAACGCTTCATTTGAGTAGATGATTCGGTTAAAGCTTTAAAAAATTGTGTAAAGTTGTATATAATAGAGCTTCAGCTATCATGAAGAAGGGTCGGTGGTTCTCTGTGTAGGTTGGGGAGGGGTGTGCCTTAAGCATCAAAAAGTACAATTCTAGTTCTTGGTAGGGTTTCAGATGAACGTGGCCAAATTTTCAAGCGTCGCCACGTACAACACTAGTTAAGGGTATATTCAGCGATTTCTTGATTGTTCGGATTAAAAGTGTGATTTTACATATGCTCATCATTATGTTCATCATTCATCGTAATTACGTTTATCATCATCCCGTAACCTGCTGAATTACTTTGCCCCTTATGGTCATCATAGTACATCTCTTGGTCCTTCAGCACCTCTAAATCGTCATGACTAGTCGAAATTTGGCCAAGCGCTTTATACCGTACCTCTAAATCTAGATTCAAATCTGTATAAAATAAATATCCATTTCAATCACCTTTTCCGGTTCCTCAAAAAGAGAATCGAATCTTCCTAGATATACGCTGGCACTTAAATTTTCCATCCCCCGACAAAATTGGTCGCTAGGGCCACGGTGGAGTTGGATGTTAAGGATCCTGCTGGAATTGCTCTTTAGGGTCCCATTGGAATTGGTTTTTAGGCACCTGGTGGAATTGGATGCTAAGGGGCCACTGGAAGTGCTCGCTAGGGGGTGAATCAGCCGCATAATGTAACAGTGGTGTGAATATATATAGCCATGTCTCAAAGCAATGTAGAATATCCATTAAAACCTCTCTGAAATAACTCTTAATTTGGTTTAAATTTATCTTTTATACCAACCCCTTCCCCCTTTGGGATTAGGGGGTTGGTCAGCCATTGAGTGTCAACGGCTGCGAATTGAGAGAAAATAATACCAAGAAAAAATGAACAAAGTAAAGAATTAAGTCGCTTGTCTTGTGTCCCCAATTTCGCTATGTTTTGAGCAAATTTAGATCATTCTCTAAGAAAAAATCTCTAAACCTTCCCTAAGAATGAGTCTTTTCCTACGTTTTGAACAAGTTTATATTATTCTCTAAAAAAAAAACTCTCTAGAAATTGTCTAAAAAGGACACTCTAAAATGCCAGGATCATTTCGCTAAGAAGTGAAGAATTGCTTTGTCTGTAACCAAACTCTATTAGTCGATTTTACCCTCAGCATGTCAGTTATTGTAGTCTTAAGAAACACGTAATCAGTAGCTTAATCATTCTAGTAAGTGGGGCAAGCGAATTCTCTGCGTGTGGAATTGGTTATTTCGGCCTTGAAAAGTGTCTTGAAAAAAAAATGTCTTGGGATGTCATGAAACATCTTGAAGTATCTTGAAGTGAAATGTCTTTAAAAAAATCTTGGGATATCTTGAAACGTCTTGAAATACGTCTCGAAAAATGTCTTGAAAAAATGTCTAGAAAAAAACATCCCTGCTTGACTAGTGGACTCTAACCCCCAAATCCTATTACTTAATAACAAAATTAAACCTCCCTATTACATAACAACTAAAGAAAACCCTCCCTTTTACGTAACAGACATCTGTGTCTCCTAGAAAACATTCCCTATTACGTAACTTGCACCTGCATCTCTAAGAAAAGATTAACTCTCATTATGTAACAAGCTCCTGCATCTATTAGAAAACATTCCCTATGACATAAAAAACACCAGCATCCCTTAGAAAGTTAATAACACCTGGGTCTTAAAGGAATCCCTGTTCAACTTAAGTCATTGAAGGAAGAAAGGAGTAGTGGCTATGGGTCTTCTCAGAACTGGAATACTGTCACTACTTTCTGGTGGTTTTGGGCACCCTCTCCCCCACAAAATGTTGATTGACCTTCCAACTTGACCCATTAACTGCCTTGCAGCAATGTAATATTGGGTAAACGTTAGTAATATAATCCAGAAAAGCGATTCATTATCGAAGATTCGAATATGACTTGGGAAAAGGGCGTGGTACCTAGTCTTTTAAGAAAGCTTTAATTAAATTCATTTATAAGAAAAGTGACTAGAGTGAGTTTGGTAATTAGAAAGGCATTAGCTTGATTTATGCAGGAAAGAAATTACTTCGCTTGATTCTACTTATTAGACTAAGACAGAATGTAGATAAAGTTTTAAGAGAAGAACGATGTGAATTCAGGAAGAAGAGAAGAGTATTGAATAAGTTAGATTAAAATATTAGCCACTCTTAAATTAACAATTTGGATTTGTCTGAATTGTTAGACCACTTTAGTCTTCAGTCTTTTAGATTATGAATATACATTCATTCAGCTGATGCAAGTGCTCTTTTGAAGTTCTTTGTATGTTGTACCAGACAAGTACATTAGAGTTACTTGAGAACAGTATTGCTGAGAATAAGGTAGAAAGCAAGGTGAATAGTTGGTTCAGTATAAAAAAAATGAGCTGTATCTTTCCCAGTTTTACTGCAAAATTTTGATGGGTCTCATCTTAATAAGGAACACAGCAATGGCTATGGAGAAAAGCTCTAATGAAAAAAAAAAAAAATCTCGTTCCCGTGGATGGTAAGAGATCACACGAACCGATTTAAAGGAAATTGGAGCCTCGTGAATGTAATGCTAGATTTACTGCTCGGTATAGGATCTTTTCTGGCACATTACGGGCAAGAGCATTAATAGACATAGTTTTTATTAGGAATGTTAATAGGAATAGGAATAGGAAACATGATTGTCAAATTCCTTCTAAATCTAACTACAAAGTCAACTTCCCAATTGTAAAATCTCAAATCCTGCAATAAGAGGTTTGAACAAATCTAAAGATTTGAAACAAAATATTCAAAACAATCCAAAAGTTAGAAGATTTTGGCACAATCATGCGCAGGGGAATTAAAAAGATATCTTCTAGATTTAATATAGCAAATTATTCGTCTATTGCTGAAACCTCGAACTTTACAATAAAAGATTCAAAACAGCCTAAGAATTAAAACTACTTACAATAAATGAATAGTAATCGGGTAGTTTCTAATTGATACTCAATACTCATTCTGTCCTCCGGGTCTAATATGGTTTCATTTCGTTGCCTGACGGAGCATTTGATCAATTTTCCCCGATCGGTTATTTGCGGTGTAAAACGAATACTGCTTACTGTCTCATTCTGGCTTGACGTTTCCTGAAATATGAGCTTTATAGCCTCCGGGTAAAGACACTTTTCTCATGCAAAGGCTTATTAGGCTCGTTCTTGGAAGATGAAAACATTATGGCGGCAATTAGTGACCCGTTAAGTTATTCTATACTTGGCAACCGACACAGAAAAAGACCTTAATGACTGTAACCCAAGTACGCCTTCCTCATGAGAGAGCTTTCATTGATTTTAGGTGATCAAGTGAGAGATAAAAAAAAGGTTTAAATTGATCATTTGTTTTCTCCTTGAAACTTTAACGCTACATATACATATGGCAAAAAATAAATAAAAATAAGATGAATGACAAAGGAGTAAGAAATTTTTGAAGCCCTAAACTTTTATGAAATTTTGGTTTATTAATTACCAACAAAAGACACGTACTTATGATGTAGGAGAATATTATTTACAATATATTTTGGGTCTGACAGAGAATTTAATGTAACATTTTATCAGAGGATAGAAATTACACTGTTCGTAAACAACAATTTTTAGTCGAGACTTTAGGTGAGGAAAGAATACACTGAGTTATGATATAGAACACTTTAAAATAGTAATATAGAGAGTGGCGAGGCATTTATTTTTTATTTATTTTTTTAGCCAGAGATGCTGTAAGACTTTAGCTCCAGTCATACCCTGTTCCACTTTTCTATGATTGCCTCTACCAGTGCGACTAAAGAACCTGCTTGAACATTTTTGTTGAACTTCCAGATTAATGAGAAAAATGATTAGACATACCTTTTTGTTACAAGAACAACATTCTGCTTCGAATTAAATCGTAATTCTAAGTATCGAGCTTACAGTCTTTAAGTAAATCGCAAATTCTTATCATATCATCGCCCAGTGGCGAAAATTAACAAAAACTTAAGAGTAGTGGCGGAACGGGTCTTTAAACATATAGATGAGGGGCAAATTTGTTCATTTTTTTTCCAACTTATACTGAAAACGCCAAAACAGGCTAGTCTTTACCGAAAAATTAGCTCAGAATTATTTTTTTGAAACTGATGTGGAGGAAATCCAGGTGGGGTAAATGCCCCCTCCCGAATCTTCCCCTAATTTATGCCGTAGTGATCGTTACCAATAAAATAAAGAATATTGTAATTTTGAATGCTTGGCTTTATAACAAGGATTTTGGTAATGCTTCTCAAAGAGTTGGTTAAAAGTAGCTAAAAAGATTCAGATCAAATTGGCTGTAAAAACAAAATCAACTTAAAAATTATTCAGCTTCGAATAAATAGTCAAACACTATTTGCATTGAATCATCGTGCCCAAAAGGAAGCGATGCTCCCTTCCTTCTTCTTGAATTATTTAATTTTTTAGGAGAGGGACATTAATGTAGATTGAAGAGAAAAAAATTTAATAGAAATACTAATTTCAGTGCGTAGGATTCATTTTGGTGATACAATACTGAAATTTTTACTGGATAATTTTTAATTAGAGAGATACCGTAACTTTTTTTCCAAAGGTAACCAGTCTCCATTACTGGCTAATATTACTAAGAAAGCAGTATGTTTTAAGTAGATGTACCTCTGCAAATACAACAGGTGCGTCAAGACCCACTTGAATAATATTACAGACCTACTAGCTAAATTTTTAAGAGAATGTAGAAAAAGAAGAACATTTTACACTAACAAAACAGTTTCAACAAAGCGCAAGGATAACCTCTATGAGAAATGAAGAAAAGGGTAGTACTTATGTAATATACCATCTTCACTCGAGTGCTTCATTTAAGTAGAACCTAAGTAGAACCCATTTCTCTGACGCTCAATCATAATGAAATATCACAAAATATGATTAAAATATAATAATTTACTAATAAAATTATGGAAACTACGGGAGAAACTTATGGAATGCAGGCCACCCAGAACGTAACGATGTCATTGGGAATCGCGTTTACAGGATCCCTGCCTTCTGACCTCACTGCTGCACGCTATATATATTCCGCTAGATATGATTTCAGATGATTGCCTCTTTTCTATATCTGATTGCCTCTTTTTCAGTATTTGGTAAATCCCAAATTTTCATTTTAACATATATGGTCAGATACTAATCTCTGTTAAAACAGATCGCAAACTAAATGAATTTCGAAACTTGTCAAAAAAACCAGTTCTACTTAGGTTCTACTTAAATGAAGCACTTGAGTGTTTGCGGTATTATTATTATTATTATTAATTTATTACCCTTCAAAAACGGAAAAGACGGAGTACATAAAAGAAAAACAAAGAAAAGCACAAAAATTTAAATACACTTCCACTACAAATTATAAAATAAAACTAGTCCAGGGGTGGTTGGCTCTTAAACATTGGTACTGAATTTGGAGATTCTTCTCTCTATGGCCATGGAAGGGTTGGAACCTTATATTTCCTGGATATGTCGCCATTGCTGTGCCACAAAGGCAGACGCAGGAGAAACTTAGCATATCTGTAGAATGCGCAGCAAATGGCTTTCTTTTCGGTACTTGTGAATATTTTCCAGAAGGGAACCAGAGCAAGCAGATGGGAGGGGGGTAGTAAAAGCATTGTATAGCCAGGCAAGGAGAGGACGGCTGAAACGATATTTATTGGCAATAAGTAATCCGTAAGACGCTCTTGGACGGGAACAGAGGTGGTTTTTCAGTGCTGAGCGTGTGTCCTTCAATACAGAAGAAATAGGAAGGCCAAGATAGGTAAGGGACTCACAAGGCTTAATCAGAGTGTCGCCAATTTTAACAAAGAGGTTAATTGAAAGCTCATTTTTTGAAAAATTGAAGAAAAGAAGTTCTGTTTTAGATTCGCTGAAGGAAATCAATAACTCGCTTATAAATCAAGCAAAAACATTAGACCACCCATTTGTATGTATTAACAAATCCGATGTTTTGTGTCCATGGTGGGAAAACCACTTGGTGAAAGGAAAAAGGTGGAGCAACTTTTTGCTTTATCATGTTCAGAAGATGTTCACAAAGGTTCAACAATGTTCACAAGGGCATAATAAATAGGAAACGAGGCAATACACATAGAGCAATACAGGAACAGACAGACTGATATAGCCTGTTATGAATAATCGTCTTGCCAATTAAAAGAACAATTTTCTATTATCAGTAATTGAGCGTGTGAAAAATCTTACAGTGGAAGGGATAGGGAAGGGATAGGGATAGGGATAGGGATTAAATTCATTGGAAGGGATAGAGACAATTTCTGAAAAATACTTAACTGTACAACTAAGGATAAGAAGTTTGTCAATATATGAAACGAAAAGATATTTCGATTCCACACAGAATGCGAGTTGTGGAAGATTTCTTCGCTACTTCCAAAAATATTTTTAAAACAGGGTAAAAAAAAATAGTACCTGGCTTTTCGGCGATTAATTGTCTTTTTTGGGCAAAAGGGGAACTATCAAAGGATTGAAGAACATCAATGGTGATGATATGAGCCAAATATATATTTCTTAGAAGTATAATAATTGAGAGACTGGCACCCCTATTTAAAGCTTGGAATAGAATAGTGGTATCAATAAGGAAATGAATGTTGCAATTAAGGTTTTATCTACCCCTGACCATTTCAAAACTCGAAGCATTGGCATCAATCAATGTAATTGATACTTCTGATAAAGTGTCTATGTGCTGAAAGACAATTTGAGGGGTATGATTGTAGGCTAATACCATCCCTCAAGCTCAGCAATAAAGCTTACAAAGTGTTGTGGGTGCCGTAATAGGATAGAGCAATGCACATTAAAATACTAATTTGTCTTTCTCTGGAACGAGAATAAGGATTAAGGATGACTCCCTGAGCAAATACCCTCTATTTTTGAGGAGTCAAATATAATGTCAAAGTACAGCCAATTTTCTAGAATGCAGGACATTGAGGTCGTAACTACTTAAAAATTTCGAGTGTTTTGGTCATTGATAACAAAAGATAATAAGAAATAACAAAATTTTGTTATTCAAAGCAAACTAAAAACATCTTTGCGGATTCCGGCTGCAGAAATAAAATAAACAGTTACAGGAGTACGTATGTAACTATTTCAGATTGTATTCCTGGTAAATGCAACAATAGATGAGATTCTGTCAATTAGATGCTCAAGACAGAGGGTGATATGGCTTGACAAAATCGCACTTGCTAAAAGACACAGAGCGTTCGCAATCCCCGATCGAGGACGAACAAATTCCTTCCAAAGCCTGGTTCACCACATAGCAGAATAGAAAGCTTATACAAGAGTCAAATTTGGAAATTACGCATAAAAGGATACTTTACAGAATTTATAAGGGGTAATGTCGGTTTTTCGGCCGAGAACATGGCAAATTTCTGCGCAATCTATGTCCAAAATTAAATGAACTTCTCATTGGGACAAAACATTTTTTGAGGTAAGCAAATTTTAATTTTTGCTCGGACTCGTAAAGATATGAAAGGAAACTGATAACTACTGAAATTGTCATTGGGAGATGGTTGAAGTTTTGATAGTCAAAAACGATTTCGATTCATTTGGCTTAAAAGAAAGGAGAAGAGCCTCCGAAGTTGAGAGGAAATTTTTGAGAAAATGAAATTACATTTGTTAAGACTACCTTGATGTTTCTTCTAAAGATAAAAAAAAGAAGAAGCTTTTGCTAACAGGTTGGCTGTATAATTGCAAATTATACTATTGCATTACTATTATATTGCATTGCATTACTAATTATATTTATTGCAAATTATAACTGTATAATATTGCAAATAAAGCCGCCCATTATTGGTAATTCATCCATTTTGGCATATAATTACATTGAGAACTTTTTAGCAGCTATTTTGCTTCTCTCATCTCTTGGCAGAAGAATATTTATGTGTAAGTTTAATTTAAAGTAGCCAAATTGACTAATCTTGTTTTTTTTGCAAAAAATTAAAAATA
This sequence comes from Artemia franciscana, assembly GCF_032884065.1. Taxonomy (NCBI): domain Eukaryota; kingdom Metazoa; phylum Arthropoda; class Branchiopoda; order Anostraca; family Artemiidae; genus Artemia; species Artemia franciscana. The sequence goes on from NC_088876.1 coordinate 9,064,371, forward strand.
GTTCAAATTTTTTCCCCATTATTTTTCCTTGTTTTCTATTTCTCTTATCCTAATTTTCTGCAAAAGGCCAACGATAAAAAACGATTACTGTCACTGAAAGAAAGTTCTTTGTGATAGTTATAGCTTTTCCCTGTCGAATAGTTTTCCGATACTATAATTTCTGGAAAGAGAAGTGGAAAACAATGACTATTTTTAGAAAGGAAAAATAAAGGTTAAAAGAAGGTGTGTGCCTTAAAAAAATAATCATAAGAAAGCAAGTTTGATAACCAATGCATTAAAATGAATATTTTTGCCTCACTGGTAAAAAAAAAATTAAGTAACGGTATTGAAATATTAAATATTTTGCCTTATCGGTAAAAAGGTATTGGTCAGATTTATTTTATCTATTCAAAAGATATTGGACTAGATTTATCTGTGGAGGGGGGTCAAATTCCAGAATATATCCTGAGAGGTTCCAAGAATGAAGAAAACTTTACTCTAAAGAAAATTTCTCCAAAAAGTTTTATCTTTTTCGTGAAGAACTTATACATATTATATAGTAACCCCACATAATTCAGCTATTGAGAGGAAGTAAGAAGGAAAGGCTTGGAAAAAGCAGCTGAAGATAATGGTTTGCACGTTGAAAGTCTCCCAATACTTTTTGATTCGGTTTATGTCTTCGTTTCTAAGGTTTTTTCTTAGCTTTGCTTATGGCTATCACTAATATTTCTAATATAAAATTCCACCAATATTACTAATATTTTTTTTTCTACTCGACTTGCAGTATAGCTATGAGTCTGCATACACACCACCGTTGTTAATTAAGTGAAAAGTTTTTCTGACTAAAAGCAAAGATACAAGTGCCAAAGTAGAAATGAATTATTCTTACAATTACACTAAGAAAACTTGGAATTTTGGAAAACGGCTATGATATTCTAGATTATTGCTGGCTGCCACATTGAAAGCAAATATATGACCTTGGTTTACTTTCCTTGTGGCTTTGTTGAAAGCAATAACTTCTTAATGCTTTGTCAGTTATTTGGTTGGAACTCGTAAGGAAAGCATGGCTCACACATCTGCAGCTACGAAATTAAATTAACATTGAGTTCTTTGAAATGAGAAAGCTACACCATATTTGGTGACGACAAAAAATTTAATTATAAAGAGTGCTTTATGAAAGCCACAGTAATCGACTTTATCTAATTGTTAATATGACTCATCCAGTGCACGATATATTTCTTATTTAGCCCCGTCTTAATTGGTCTAGTGGCTATTCTTAATTACAGAGTAATGATAACAAGGATCCTTATTTTTATACAGCCAATTAGTTCGTGGCAATAAAGTTTACGTAAGAAGCCACTCGCACTGATAGTTGTCGAAACTCTAAAAGGATTTTCGATCACAAAATGTACATAAAAAATTCGATTTTTCTGGTTGCTCCAAATATGTAAGTTACCAAACAAAAATTAAAAACCTGTGACTATTTGTTTGATTTCGTGAGTCTTTGCTGGAAGAAGGAGAGAAACACAAAAAGATCAAATGATCTTAATGAAATTTACGTCAAGTTTAGCGGTACCAGAAAATCCTCTTGTAGATGTTTCAAGCTCGAATCTAGAATAAAATTTGAAATTTTGAATTTTGTACATTTTACGAGAAAGTTGGTGATGGATGCGTGTTCATTCGTTGTTGTTGTTTTTTTTTGGGTTGATCACGAAAACCACTTGTCCTTGAAAATCGAGAGAAACTTCACTTTTTTTGTGACAGAGAGCAACATCTTTGCCCTGGAGTGCCAAAAAGCAATCAGGTGAATGGTCGAAAAGCTATATGTTGAACACCAGTTAAGGGGGATTTAGTGCCGTGCGATTGCGCATTCGGTTCTAAGGACACAGATAGTCTATACAAAATAAACGGTTGAAATAGACGTTTATTGCATAGCTTTGTTAAGCTTGGCTGATTGATTTAAGGCATAATGAACTTCCGCTCGAGATGTTACCACAGTAATTATTTTGGCTTTAGTTACGTTATTACATAATTCTGCAACAACTAGGCTTGTTTTATGGTACATACACTCTAAAATATCTAAGTTATGTTTAAGCATAGCTATTGTCTTTTATTTGTCTTACTGTAATTTAATTTTACTGGAAAAATATGAATAAATGTGCGTTGTCAGTTTAATATACATATGCTTATATTTATTCCATAAAATGTTAATAATATTTGATTTATTTAAGTTATAACAGTGAAAATATTAAAAAAAAATGTTTTTTTAATAAAGTTAAAATGATCGTCTTGCCCTAGGAAGGCAAAGTGGTTTTAAGCCCTAAAATGTTCATTTCTGCACGTTGTTAGTTTGGATCGGTTATTTATTATAATTTCTGCTCGTTTTGGGTTTTATATATTTATCGATGCTGATTTGTAGTAGTTTTACGCTTGGTAGAACATTTGATTGTATTTTTGCTCATTTTTGGTTTAATGGGGCTCTTTATTTTTCTCTGGAACACTTATTTTGTGAGAAATTTTTTTTCTAATTTATTACTGATCGTTTTATATTAACATAGTCTTCTCAGGGAAAAAGAAAACAATAGTTGAAATCTTCTCGGCTTTTCTTTAAGAGTTTATAGTTTGGCTTGCTACTTGAATGATGGAGAAAAATTTCAACGATTTTTAACATTATATACCCATTTCAAATCTGGAAACAGGTAGTAGTGTTTAATTTAATTTTATATCTCCTCTAATTGACCTGGAAAATAAAAAAATTCATGCCATTTTTAAAAATATCTATCCATGTTATTTGACAGCTTGGATACACTTACACTATTTTGATTTAGTTAAATTTTAAGAGCAAAAGTAGGAATAGAAGTAGCCCCAAAAGTTTGAACATAATCGTCAGTCGTTCTTGGAATACTGCTGAGATGGCTTTGTTGGAAATCAGCATATATAGAGTGCTTTTTGATTTAATACTAAGGCAACAATTAGTTTTTAAACATAACGGACAAATTGGATATCCGTTTGGGATTGACCGACGCAATATCCCTAGAGATACAATAACAGGACCGTTCACCTATTCTGAACAAAATATCCATCTTAAATTTGATTCGAAGTGTTTGGAAAATTATGAGCTAAAGAAAAGGGCTGACCGCCCTCCAATCACTTTTGACTCTTAAAAGAGTACTAGAACTTTGAATTTCCAATCAAATTAGCTACTTTAAAATATCAAACGATATTACTTACAATGATAAAGCAGCACTGCCTATGATATTGCTTATATCCCTTTTTAATACTTGTATGCGTGTAATTTTTTCGTTTATTTGAATTAAATTAATTTTGTTTCGTTTTAATTGAATTTCGTTTAATTGCCCTTAGTGTCGTTAGTTGCAGTAACCATAGAAGTAGTTTCAAAAGTATACACATAGTGTCTTTTGGCTAGTTCAAATTCTGTAACAGCTTACCCTGAAAGGTCTAACTTAATAATGTAAGGTGCTATTGGGATATTGGTTTGTCACCCTATTGAAAATCTACATGATCCTAGTTCGTTTTGATTTAGTTCAGCATCCGCCTGAATATTCCTTGAAAGCTTCACTTGAATACTCCTAGCTTGTGTAGTAGAAATAGTTGTAGTAGCAGTAGCAGCATTAGTTGCAGTATGCAAATAGCACCTTTTTTTCAGCATCCCCTTCAACACAATATGACATTTTTAACTAAATACCATCAACCGGTCCTGATGCATTACTGATACGTACTCATGACAACCTATATGGACTTCGTTTGTTTCGATTTATTTTAATACAGTTACAATATTCCCAAAAATTTTCGTATTAATACCCTTGGGTTTATTAGTAGTAGTAGTAGCACCAGTAGTTATAGTAGTAGCAGTGTGAGTAGAGTTAATAGTAGTAGTCTCAGCTTTAGTAGAATTAGTAGCAGAAGCAGTAATGATAATAGTAACATTAGTAGTAGTTGCGGGAGTAGAAGCAGTATTATTGTGATGCAAATATTGAATTTTGGTTAGTTCAATATCCCCCACAAAGAGCGAAAGTTTGATTAAGATATTGTGTATATGACCTTTTGACGACCTGCACACAGATGGCAGGTTGTCATCCGTTAAACAGAAATTTTTAAAAATATTCCCTGAAAATGACACCTTCATACCATTAGGAATAGTTGTAATAGTATTCACAGGGTATAACTTCTCAACTTAATACAATTAGCCACTGCTATGATATTGTCGATTTGTTCTTTTGATAGCCTGTAGCCTCTCCTGTTTTTTTATATTCATATACTTCTTGAAATTTTCATCTTAATTCTCTTAACGTTACAAGTAGTTGCGATAGAAGTAGTAGTTTGAGCAATATTAATAGTAGGAGTAGAACTAGTAGATTTTGTAGTAGCAGCAGTATTAATAGTGGTGTGCTCATATTGCCTTTTAGTCAATTAATCTTCCCCTTTAAGTATTCTCTTAGTGTTCTTACTCAATACACAAATCAATCCTTAAGATACGCTATTTTGACAATCTAAATGCACATAGTTTCTTTTGTTAGTTCGAATTTGCCATCAATATTCTCTCAAATTTTACCTTCATAGACTTAGCCTTAAAAGCACTATAATAACAGCAGTTTTGGTGGTAATAAAATTACTTGCAGTGTTAGTGTTGCATTAGTAGTAGTAGTAGTAGCTATAAGAGCAGCAGGAATATTAATAGCGGTAGGAGCATGTGCATATTGCCTCTTGGTCAGTCGAACATCGCTTTCGTGATGCCCTGGAAATTTCACCTTATCACGTCCGTCAAGCCGTTCAAAAATTTTGCTCAATTGTGCTTTTGACACACTTTTGACACCCTTTTCACCTTAATACTTTAAGCCTTACAGGGTGTTGCACCTGAAGTGAACACACTTTTGACACCCTTTTCACCTTAATACTTTAAGCCTTATAGGGTGTTGCACCTGAAGTGAACACACTTTTGACACCCTTTTCACCTTAATACTTTAAGCCTTATAGGGTGTTGCACCTGAAGTGAACACACTTTTGACACCCTTTTCACCTTAATACTTTAAGCCTTACAGGGTGTTGCACCTGAAGTGAACACACTTTTGACACCCTTTTCACCTTAATACTTTAAGCCTTACAGGGTGTTGCACCTGAAGTGAACACACTTTTGACACCCTTTTCACCTTAATACTTTAAGCCTTATAGGGTGTTGCACCTGAAGTGAACACACTTTTGACACCCTTTTCACCTTAATACTTTAAGCCTTATAGGGTGTTGCACCTGAAGTGAACACACTTTTGACACCCTTTTCACCTTAATACTTTAAGCCTTACAGGGTGTTGCACATGAAGTAGTAGTTGTACTAATTTAGATACGCTCTTTTGACAATCTGCATGCGCTTAATGTGTTTTAATTTAGTTCAAATTCCCCCTCAATATTTTGTCAAATTTTAAACTTCATACCTGTAGCCTTAATTGTACTAGTATCATAGAAATAGTGGTAATAGTAGGAACAGTAATAGCAGTAATAGCTTATAATTATTAGCAGTAAAAGCAGTATTAATAGCAGTTTTAAAAGGTATATTTTGACTTTTGGTCAACTGAACATCCCTATCATGATGCTCCTAAATTTCCCTCTTGATATGATAAGCTGTTTCAAAAAATTTGGTGATACGCCCCTATCAGCAATCTGTATAGACTTTGTACATTTTGATTTAATCCGACTTTAACTCAACGTTTCCTTACATTTTTTTTCAAAATCCTCCCCCTTAGTAGTACCCGCTGCAAAAGCTGTAGTTTCAGTGATAGTAGTGGTAGTAGTAATTGCGCTTATAGTAGTAGTAGAAGCAGCAGTAGCTGTGGCAGTAGTAGCGTGAAAATATTCCCTTTTTGGTTAGTTGATCATCTCCCTTATCATTTCCTGAAAATTCCAAATTAATATACTCAGTCATTCTTGAGTTACACCCTTTTGACCACCCATATACACATGATATGATATAATTTAGTTCAACATTCTTATCGAAATTCCCTGATAGACTCATCTTAGTGCCTTTCGTATTTTGGGAAAGTAGAAGTCAAACATGTAGACCTTTTCTCAATAACATTTTCTCAATAACATTTTCCCAATACTATATGTAAACATTGAAAAAATTACATAGCTTTCTAGCCCTTGCCCTGAGGCCTCAAGTGGGGGTTGACATTCTCAGACACATAATTACTGAACCTTTCAACAATACTGAATAAAACTGATGTCCCAAAAACTTTGCTTGGATGTTTGTTATGGGAAATTAAGGGCAGGGGGGGGGGGTGTTTCTTTCAAATAACTTTGGCTCTCAAAAAAGGGTACTTAAACTTCCAATTTAAATTCAAATGAGACTCATCTGAATTTCATACGAGAACCATTACATAAAAACCTTATATGCTCCCAGGGAAAAACTTACAGCCCTTGCCATAGGGCTCTGGGGGGTGTTACCAGCCCTGGAGATATTGTTATATGTTCTTTCGGCTATTTTAAACAAAACTGCCCTCGCACCATTCCAATCAGATACATTTGGTGATCAGAGATGGTAGTTGGAGGGGGAGGCTACTTGACCTCCATCACTTTAGACTCTTAAAGGGAACTAAAACTTCCAGTTTCAGCCAAATAAGCCATCTCTAAAGCTTATACAACAGCCTCTTTCATAAGAACCTTAAATGCCCCAGGGGCATAGCTTAGAACCCTCACCCTCCGGTTCAATTACTAAGAAAGTAGTTCTTTTAATTGTCAAGACGATTATTCATAACAAACCATATCAGTCTGTCTATTTCTGTATTGCCTTATGTGTATTGTCTCGTATCCTACTTATTATGCCTTTGTGAACATTGTTGAACCTTTGTGTACACCTTCTGAATATGATAAAGCTCCACCTTTTTCCTTTCACCAAGTGGTTGTTCCACCATGGACACAAAACATCGGATTTATTAAAACAGACAAAAAGGTTGTCTAATGCCTTTGTTTGAATTATAAACGAGTTATTGATTTTTTTTTTCTTTTGTGCTTGTGTGTTATACCACAAACACTCAAGTGCTTCATTTAAGTAGAACCTAAGTAAAACTGGTTTTTATGACCATGCATGAAATTCATTTAGTTTGCGATCTGTATTAATAGAGAATAGTATCTGACCATAAATATTAAAATGAAAATTTGGGATTTACCAAAGACTGAAAAAGAGGCAATTAGATTTAAAAAGAGGCAACCATCTGAAATCATATCTAGCGGAACATATATAGCGTGCAGCAGTGAAGTCAGAAGGCAGGGATCCTGTGAACGCGATTCCTAATGACATCGTTACGTTCTGGGTGGCCTGCATTCCGTAAGTTTCTTCCGTAGTTTCCAAAATTTTATTAGTAAAGTATTATATTTTCATCATATTTTGTGATATATCATTAAGATTGAGCGTCAGAGAAACGGGTTCTACCTAGGTTCTGCTTAAGTGAAGCACTTGAGTGTTGGTGGTATAATACATAAGTACTACCCTTTTTTCATTTACCATAGAGGTTATTCTTGCGATTTGTTGTAGTTGTTGTGTTAATGTAAAAGGTTCTTCTTTTTCTACACTCTCATAAAAATTTAGCCAGTAGATCTGTAATATTATTCAAGGGGGTCTTGACGCACCTGTTGTATTTGTAGAGGTAAATTTACTGAAAACGTACTGCTTGCTTAGTAATATTAGCCCGTGCTGGAGACTGGCTACCTTTGGAAAAAAAAGTTACAGTATCTTTCTAATTAAAAATTATCCAACCAAAATTTAAGTTTCAGTCCTACGCATTGAAACTAGTATTTCTATTAAATTTTTTTCTCTTCAATCTACATTTAATTTCCCTCTACTAAAAAATTCAAACCACGCATTCAAAATTACAATATTCTTTATTTTATTTGTAACGATCACAGTGGCATAAATTAGGGGTGAAGATATGGGAGGGGGCGTGTGCCCAACCTAGATTTCCTCCACATTGGTTCAATAAAATAATTCTGATTTAATTTTGATTGAAATTAGCCTGTTTTGATGTTTTCAGAGTAAATTTGAAAAATTATCAAATTTGCCCCTCATCTATATCCCTAAGGACCTATCCCGCCACTGCTCTTAAATTTTTGTGAATTGTCGCCACTTGACGATTATGTGACACAAATTTGCGATTTACTCAAAGAGTGTAAGGTCAATGCTTATAATTACGATTACACCGAATCAGATCGTTGCGCTTGTAACAAAAGGATTTTCGACACATTTTCGACACGTTCCAATTCTCGTTTTCGTTTATCTTCTAACCACGTGTATCTTTGCACTTCATTTTCATTTTTGATGGGCTCTAATTCTCGTTTTCGTTTATCTTCTAACCGCGCGTGTCTTTACTTTTAATTTTCATTTTTGACTCGTTTTTGGATTTTGATTCCTTCAGACACTTTAGCCATGGCCTTTGCTTTAGCTGTCCATATTGGTCTTATTGCAACTGATGGTTCAGGCTGTCGATTTCACATCTTATCACGCATGATAGTTTAGGTACTGGTTCCACAGAATCGTCATTTGTAGTAAATGCAACTGCAAATTTTCGTTTTTTATGCCCTCCTACAGATATTGTTTAACTGACTAAATTTGGAAACTCATCTATCTAACATAAGAGGAATGGCATCATATGATATCATGACGTACATGAAGTCTCTGTATTTTTTTACATACATAACTTCATTGTAATTTTTACTACATCAAATCACTTGGAAAACCAAAATTAAGGCTCTTAACGAAGATTCTCAGACTTCTGACCTATCTAGATAGTTTTTTTATGCGAGAATATCCCAAGATAGAAAATTTTCCCGCAAAAATATTGGGCCGCAAATATTTGGGCGCTTCGCGCCACCCCAACACCTAGTTGGTGGGGGCGCTTCGCGCCCCCCCCCCCCCCAAGCCCCCCCGCGCGCGTAAGTCGTTACGCGCCATAATAGTTACGCGCCATTGTAGTTGTGTCCCTATGTCCCACCTGTGAATATAGATATATATATATATATATATATATATATATATATATATATATATATATATATATATATATATATATATATATATATATATATATATATATATATATATATATACATATATATATATATATATATGGTTTTAACTACGTAAAACTTGCGAATATACAACATTCTTTGCTGTCCCATTGTCTTTGCATATAAATAGATTGTCAGGTTTACCGACTCTTGAACATGCAACATATAATGGTCCATGGGAAAACAATCTGTATTCAGACCTATACCTCATGATTCTAATGATTGCCCTTGAGCTTTGTTGATGGTGATTGCTAATCGACCATTCCCTGTCCCGGTGTCCCGGTCGTCATTTATATCCCCCTGTTTCCCCCGGTGTCCCCGTTGTAGTTGTGTCCCTGTGTCCCGGTCGTCATTTATATTCCCTGTGTCCCGGTCGTCATTTGTATCCCGGTGTCCCGGTCTGTATATACATTCGTTTTTTAGTTTTGTTTTTCTCCTTTATTTTTTTCCTTTTTTTTCTTTTTTAGTTTATTTAGATTTTTAGATTTTTTAGTTTTTTTATTAGTTTTTAGTTTTTTTTTTCTTTTTAGTTTTTTTGTAGTTTTTACCTTCTTTTTAGTTTTGTTAGTTTTTTTTTTTACTTATGTCCTGGTCGTCATTTATACTCCCTGTGTCCCGGTGCTTTGTTGATTGCTAATCGAACATTCCTTTTGTCCTGGTCGCTTTCTCTTTGAGTGTCGTCATTTATTTTTTTCTTTTTTAGTTCTTTTAGTTTTTACCTTTTTTAGTTTTTTTTAGTTTTCTAGATGGAAATTTTTTTAGTTTTTTCCTTTTTTTCTTTTTAGTTTTTTATTGGTTTTTACCTTTATTTTAGCTTATTTTTCAGTTTTTTCCTTTTTTTTAGTTTTTTTTTTATTTTTTATTTTTTTTTTTTAGTTTTTTACCTTTTTTTAGTTTTTTTTATTTTTTTTAGTTTTTTAGCTTTTTTACTTTTTTTATTAGTTTTTAGTTTTTTTTGTAGTTTTTGCCTTTTTTTAGTTTTTTTTTAGTTTTTTATTGGTTTTTACCTTTATTTTAGCTTATTTTTCAGTTTTTTCCTTTTTTTTAGTTTTTTTTAGTTTTTAGTTTTTTTAGTTTTTTACCTTTTTTTAGTTTTTTTAGTTTTTTTAGTTTTTTAGCTTTTTTATTTTTTTTATTAGTTTTTAGTTTTTTTTGTAGTTTTTGCCTTTTTTTAGTTTTTTTAGTTTTTTAGCTTTTTTATTAGTTTTTAGTTTTTTTTGTAGTTTTTGCCTTTTTTTAGTTTTTTTCTTTTTAGTTTTTTTGTAGTTTTTACCTTCTTTTTAGTTTTGTTAGTTTTTTTTTACTTATGTCCTGGTCGTCATTTATACTCCCTGTGTCCCGGTGCTTTGTTGATTGCTAATCGAACATTCCTTTTGTCCTGGTCGCTTTCTCTTTGAGTGTCGTCATTTTTTTTTTTTCTTTTTTAGTTCTTTTAGTTTTTACCTTTTTTAGTTTTTTTTAGTTTTTTAGATGAAAATTTTTTTTAGTTTTTTCCTTTTTTTCTTTTTAGTTTTTTATTGGTTTTTACCTTTATTTTAGCTTATTTTTCAGTTTTTTCCTTTTTTTTAGTTTTTTTTTATTTTTTATTTTTTTAGTTTTTTACCTTTTTTTAGTTTTTTTTAGTTTTTTTAGTTTTTTAGCTTTTTTACTTTTTTTATTAGTTTTTAGTTTTTTTTGTAGTTTTTGCCTTTTTTTAGTTTTTTCAGTTTTTTTTAGTTTTTTATTGGTTTTTACCTTTATTTTAGCTTATTTTTCAGTTTTTTCCTTTTTTTTAGTTTTTTTTAGTTTTTAGTTTTTTTATTTTTTTACCTTTTTTTAGTTTTTTTAGTTTTTTAGCTTTTTTATTTTTTTTATTAGTTTTTAGTTTTTTTTTGTAGTTTTTGCCTTTTTTTAGTTTTTTTAGTTTTTTAGCTTTTTTATTAGTTTTTAGTTTTTTTTGTAGTTTTTGCCTTTTTTTAGTTTTTTTAGTTTTTTAGCTTTTTTATTTTTTTATTAGTTTTTAGTTTTTTTGTAGTTTTTGCCTTTTTTTAGTTTTTTCAGTTTTGACGTCACCGGATCCAGTTTTTTCAGGTGACGTCACCTGATCCACAGATCCACAGATCCACACACAGACAACTTATTTTTATATATATATATATATATATATATATATATATATATATATATATATATATATATATATATATATATATATATATATATATATATATATATATATATATATATATATATATATATATATATATATATATATATATATATATATATACAAGTATAGCTTTCTATAAGCTTTCAAATAAGATTAAGTACAGAAAATACTTATATTGAAGTTCTAAAGTCTATTCCGTCAATTGTATTTTAACGAAAACCGTATGTATCCTGAACAGTGCTTTAATTTTTCAAAACACTGACGAAATATAAAAAATGATTCATTGGAATAATCAAGATGCCTGGAAAGAACGAAACAAAAAGAATGAAAAATTAAAGAATGAAAATAAACGGACTGTTTCAAATATGATATTAGTTCATATAAATCCCAGTAATTCAGAATTCTCATTTTGTTTTCAGTAAAATTCTCAGTTTTGTTTTCAGTAAAGCGCAAATGACGCAATATATTTTTCAAACGTTTATGGTTAGCAGATTAGGAAGATGGTAGTAACCAAACTTCTGTTTGCAGTAATTTTGGTTTGTCTTAAGTTTAACTTGGATATACAATTTTATTTTTATTCGTTTTAAGATATATTTACTCATTTGTATCAGTGTCTCTTATCATGATATGTCAACATCTGTTATAGGTTTAATATAGTTCTTCTGCTTTTCATCGAAAAACTTCTGTTTTGAAGAATGCTCATAAATAAATTCTTTCAACATTTCTTGAAAGTTTCAGCTAATTGTCATTAGCCGTTTCTGGGATATTGTAGATACACGCTTTTGACACCTGTGAGATGCATATAGTTTCTTTTGATAGAGTTCGAAATCCCTGTTTTTCTCTCAAAAGTTTCAACTTAGCACACTGAACTCTTCCGGAGATATTCCACCCACCATTTTAATAAACTGGATGCACATAGTATCTTTTGATTTAGTTTAACATCCAATGAAATTTTCAATTAAATAGCATTACCCAGTCCCGAGACATTGCAGGTATGCCCTTTTGACAAGTTGGATACCCATGTTTGTACTATAATTTAGTTCAAGATCCTAATCAATATTTTGCGAAATTTTTAACTTCATACCCTTGTTTATGAATACATTATAGAGCACAAATTTCCCCTTACATTTTGTTTGTTTATTGGAGGTATTCGTCTAACTCGATTAAGCCCACAGTGTCAAGGGCTGAATTGGAGTGTGAAGGGCTGTTTATGAATACATTATAGAGCACAAATTTCCCCTTACATTTTGTTTGTTTATTGGAGGTATTCGTCTAACTCGATTAAGCCCACAGTGTCAAGGGCTGAATTGGAGTGTGAAGGGCTGTTTATGAATACATTATAGAGCACAAATTTCCCCTTATATTTTGTTTGTTTATTGGAGGTATTCGTCTAACTCGATTAAGCCCACAGTGTCAAGGGCTGAATTGGAGTGTGAAGGGCTGTTTATGAATACATTATAGAGCACAAATTTCCCCTTACATTTTGTTTGTTTATTGGAGGTATTCGTCTAACTCGATTAAGCCCACAGTGTCAAGGGCTGAATTGGAGTGTGAAGGGCTGTTTATGAATACATTATAGAGCACAAATTTCCCCTTACACTTTGTTTGTTTATTGGAGGTATTCGTCTAACTCGATTAAGCCCACAGTGTCAAGGGCTGAATTGGAGTGTGAAGGGCTGTTTATGAATACATTATAGAGCACAAATTTCCCCTTACATTTTGTTTGTTTATTGGAGGTATTCGTCTAACTCGATTAAGCCCACAGTGTCAAGGGCTGAATTGGAGTGTGAAGGGCTGTTTATGAATACATTATAGAGCACAAATTTCCCCTTACATTTTGTTTGTTTATTGGAGGTATTCGTCTAACTCGATTAAGCCCACAGTGTCAAGGGCTGAATTGGACCAAATAATTTGCCTGGACAATCCGGGAAGTATACGCTGGTGTCAGTGGCATAAAGAAAAGGCATCAGCTTCAATTGACAATTGACTTTCATTCTTCCATAATTATTCGTTAAATAGCTTGGGGCTCAGACAAAACCAGTTTTATCAATTTATCAATGTCTTCACTTCTCGATAGCCGCTAGTGTAATTAGAACTATTCCAATTCAATTTTCTCGTTCACCAAGCGGTAGAGATGAATAAAAATCTTTTTGGAAACTGCCATAAATTGCATCAGAGCTCCAAAGCAAGAATCGCTGCCAAAACTTCTGTGGTAAAATTATGCGGATCAGATTTACGCAGCAACGACGGCTGCCGAAATACCCGCAATAAGAACTGCTGCATCAGACTTGCTGTTACAAATGCCGAACTTTATTTTCATTGCTTTCTTTCTAATGATAATATTTGATGAACTAAATGAATCAAAGTTCGTGGTAAGGAATTGCAAGTACGGAGTGACTCGCCCAATAGTAAACAAAACACTAAAGAACGGAATTTGGACTAAAATTATTACCTCAAACGAATGACTTTTTATGCTGAATCCCTTTATAATAAATTCATTAAGCTTAAAGCTACCCATCAAAAGCTATGAGCCTGAGAAAATTTGCCTGATTTTCAAAAAGGAGAGAAATTGGGAATTTCGCGTCTTTTCAAAAAGAGGAGAAATATCCGCGAAAATTGGGAATTTTGCATTTTTGCCAGAAGAAAGATCAAGGATGCCTGTTTATTGGTTGTTCCCTTTTTGTTTCGTTATTTTGTTTCCCCCAGGGATGTTCATGTCGAACCAGTAATCCTAGAAGATTGGATGAGGGCTCATTTGGAGTGAAAATAAAAGTTGTAGTTCCCTTTTCAAGTGCTCGAAAATATTGGCAGGCAGCTATCCCCAAAACTCTTGCACCTTTTTTTTCCCATTCACATCTGATAAAAATTTTGAGATAGCCATTTGGTTCAGCATAGTTGAAAGGTCAAATAATTATGTCTATGTTAATGGTATGACCCTTTACAGTCCTTGTGGAAAGAGATGTAAGTTATGCAATTCGGCCATTACACATAGTATTCACTATTGTGAAACACACGGACTTTTTTTCGGAAGGTGGGACTTCCACAATGAGAACTTTCCAAGGAGAAGACATTTTCCAGAGGGATTCTTCTTCGGAGAGGGAGGGAGATTACATGGCATGATTTTCAAAACCATTGGAAATTAAATAAAAAAAATAAATGGAAAGTAAGGAGGAACATTAGAACTTAAAATGAGCAAAAACTATTCTGTATATGTTGGGGCTACCCTTTTTTCAGCCCTCATCCTTTAAGATAAAGCTTGACGTTTTATCATAACGCTATAAGAAAGACAGCTCAAATACAAGGGCCGTTGAATTTAAATGAGATATGTTTTTAAATGAACTTCAAGATATTTTAGAATAAAGAGTCAGGTCGAAGAAGGGCAGGGCTCCTATATACAGAATAATTTCTATTTGTTTTAAATTATTATATTATTCCTTACTTTCAGCTGAAAAAAACTTTTTTTTTATTTAATTCAATAATTGGTCGGTGTCGGAATTCCATTGGTGATCAACTAATTTAAAGTCTTCTCGTTCGAAAACATCTTTTATCCTAGCCTATATCATCGAAAATGGTTATGTTACCATGATGTAAAAATGAAATGCCAAAGTTACTTTTATGCTTTCTGTAGATAGTTTTATTACAGCTGAAGCAATTTTATCCCATAATTAATTCAATTTTATCCCAGAATGAATTCTAAAATTAATTCAGAATTAATTTCCTAGTTTCAGCTTTTTACTTATATACAAAAAATTAAGTAAAATCTTGAAATCAGCTGTGCAATCAAATGGGGAAAAGAACATTTCCAAAATAAACACTACAAACTTTGGGACTAGTCAAACTCATAAGTAAGTAGTCAATATAAAAAGGGAGGATAAATATACAATGATGGAAACATGACAAAATCAAGTCAAGATTGAGAATACAGATCTAAAACGGAACTATTCTTTCAACGTCACCTTGTCTCCTGTTATTCTTTTCGAAGCATTGTGTGAGCTGAAGAAGGAAAGGAAAATATAATTAAATTAATAAAATTTATAAGGCAATTCACAATATTAGAAACATAGTAAATACCCATCATTTGAGGAATGGCGAAAAAAGAGAAAAACAACAAAAAAATTAACGAAAAGTAAAGTATAAAATAGTTGAAACATGTCATTTTAAGTTGAACGGATTAGAGAGATAGATGGAGAGAGAGAGAGAGAGAGAGAGAGAGAGAGAGAGAGAGAGAGAGAGAGAGAGAGAGAGAGAGAGAGAGAGAGAGAGAGAGAGAGAGAGAGAGAGAGCCAGTAAGACAGATAGACAGAGAGATAGACAGGAGAGAGGATAGAGAGAGAGAGAAGGAGGGGGATGGAAGTGTGTGAGAGAGAGAGAGAGAGAGAAAGAAAGTGAAGAGAGCTAGAAAGAGCGAGAGAGAGAGGATAGTAACAGTGAATAGCTCAAAATACTATAATTCAATTACCACTCCCAGCTCTTCTTTAAGGACATTATCCATCCACCAGGTAAACAAAGGAGGAGGTCTTGCACCATAGGCTCGACATACAAGATTTGCTTCAACTCCGGCAGAAAGATGCTTAGTAGTATCATCAATTTTTACTTCAATGGGACGAACTAAAATAAAATGTACAGAATAGTTGCTTAAAAAAATTATACCTGTTAAGAGTATAATCTAAGGTGCATTCTCACAAGATAAAATGAATACTTTAGGAATTTATGAGGGACTAGATGTTAGAATATTATTTTATCATGGAAAGAGAAAAGAATTCCAAATGAGAGTTTAAGCTGTGTTTTACTCTGAAGGGACTTCAGTTTTTAAAAACTTAAGGCATTCCAAAGGAGTACTTTATTTTCGAGGCTATGATGATTCCCTGTTTGACCTTTTCAATTTTTGGAAGCCACTACAATAGCTTTTGCATAGTGAATGTAGTGGATTTGTTATTTGTAGGGTTTACATGCAGGGGTGTCGTTTGGGGCGGGGATGGCAACATGGGGGGATAATTTGCAACCCCGATAATCTGGATAAAAAATAATATTATACAACCAATGCCCTTTGACTATCCAAATATGAACCCCCTCTTGACCCCTCCCCCCATAAAATGCTGGAGAGTCGCTTCTGTTTATTCCAGGATTTACAAATAATTACTCGGTGATATTCTACATAGTATTCTCAGCTAGTTTTATGGCACTTATGCGTCATTGATGACAAGCATGATGTTAGACAAAAATTGCTACGAGCATGATAGATTAACAAAACCGCAAAATGTTTATTTTTGTAAATACGGGGCTGGTAAGTCAATCAAAGTTTCGCCAACTGTTGCCTTGCTCATTTGGCAGTTATTCTAAATTGCATTAATTTTCCCTCTCTGCAAATTAAAGAGTGATGTGTTTCCCATGTCTAATTGTTATTGTTTTATCTGCCAATACAAATTAAATGTTCGTCAAAGTTTAGTAGGGACTCTTTCGATCTTGAATTTTATATTAATGTGCCCTTTATTAAGAACAAAATGGATCAGAAGAAGACTATTGTCTTTTCAATCCCTTCTATGCCCCAAATTGCTCAGGTGCTTCACATGCCATCGACAGAAAATTCCAGGATATTCATCAAATAATCACCACCATAAGAGAAAAGAAATATGGTTCTAGAAATGACAAGACTCATGCAGACTAATACATTGCAATAGAAAGCTGGACATGTTGTACCTTGTTGGAATTAGGATTACATGCATATTTCAGAAACAGCATTGTGTATTAATCATCTGCCATTCTCCTTCCCTCCCATTCATAAATATTGATACTTGGCTCTTTCACTTGTGCTCAGTCACCCCTCATTTAGCAAATGTAATAGAGGGTCAAAATAGGGATATGGGCCAAATACAACTTACCGACTCTAAATTAATAAGTTAGGTCGGCATGTTATACAATCTGGAAATCTGTATTGTCCAAGACTTTGGACTAAATAATTAAGGGACTCTGGGTCTCAACTCCCCTTAAACTTCATAAATATAGACATGCACATCCTTTTTCGACTCATAGCTTCTGAGGGGTCATTTACATAAGGGTTTTACGTAAATCAAAGACTGTCCCAGATAAAAACACGACATGTAATATAATTTAATATAATACCACAAAAGTAACTTTGTTAATGTAATTTAGTGGCAGCACCAGCCCTAGAAATGAACCTTTATGGACACCAAATTTGAAACCCTAGGTCGACCAAAACGACGAAATATCGAGATTAATTCATCGGATAAGTTTGGGTTATAGCATTCCATTTATTCCAACCATAAATATAGCCATAGGAGATAGTCAATGAATTTTTATGTGTAGTTCTTTGCTTCTAATACCCAAAACCACTCCTATGAGAGCCAAAAATCCACCCGTTCTTTGCTTCTAATACCCAAAACCACTCCTATGAGAGCCAAAAATCCACCCGCCATTTCAATTGCGTTCCGAGCGTCAAATCTATGTATTTTGGATTATTTTTGATTTGAAAAGTGACTCTCAAAAACTCATTTTACTTGTATATCAAATCTCGACGTAAGCTTGTCCTAAAATTATTGCATTCCCAAAGAACACATCTTCTCGTGGCAGCTAGTTCCCAACTTGCACCAAAATAGTATCACTTCATTCTTATTTTAAAAATAAATACTTAAATTTTTAAAATTTTCTTGAAAGATTAAGGCACGCTGAATAGTGTGTTAACGAGTCACCAGCCTTTACTGTGGTTTCTTGTTTACAGAAAACAAATGATTTTAAACATATATTATGTCACTGAACTGTACCTCGAATATAATGTTGTTACATTTTAAAGAAAATATATCACATTCTTTCAAAGAAATTTTCCCATCTGGACCTACTGAGAAGTATGGAAATAAATTTGCGAAAGACACGATTCCCAACAGGATATTTTATAAGTACAATAACATATTTACTTAAATGACTTAAATGGCGTGGAATTTCAATTTTGATCAAACTTACTTAATCTGGTTGACCACTGTTGTGATACTTTCCTGGTAGTTGATAACAAAACAAATATAATTTATTATTTTTGATGTTTAAAAATAAATTGCTAATCTAAAAGAAAAAAGGCTAGTCGCAAACGGTTGTTAATCTGGTAGCTGATAGAAAGTTGTCCTAAAAAGAATCTTTTGGAATATCAGCGGAGGCTTTGGATGCTCTATGTCTAGTCTTGGGCATTGGGCTCAGTTATACTTTAATTATTGTAATCTTTATGGGCCAGGCTGCTAAAATGGCTATAGGCCAGGTCAGGTTCTAATGCTTTAAATAAAAACGGGTTTCAGGGATAGCCTCCCATGGGGGACCATTCTATAAGTAGGTGCAACGCCTTGCAAAGTCATTTTTCAGATACTCAGTACGGGGTTTCACTTCTTGCATACAATCAAAACATACTATGTTTTCACGTTTTTGCAGTAATGACTTGGAAAATGGTGATACAAATAGATGTATGTCGCTGAGGGGAGGGAGGCTGCTGAATATGCGGAGCTATGTTCTGGTATTAGCTAATATGTCTGTATTTCCTTGGACATGTTGAACGCTAGCCCCAGGAGTTAATTGAACATCAGGATCCCAATCTCACAAGTATAATAGTCCACACTAATACCGCTTTGCTTAATTAATTTTGTAATTGTTGGCTTGCCTAAGTAACAAGGTCAACTTCAGTGAATATCTAATATTTCAAGCCCACTCTACTGCATTCATTGGGTCTAATAGCACCAAGAACATGGCTCTGACAGTTATAGCTCTTCCCAACTCTTGATTTCATTTTATTTAAAATGAAATCAGCAGCCAAATGACAAAAATGAACTGAAATCATGAAACCTTTTGGTTCTATTTCATTCAAATATATAGATTGTGAGGCCTTATCTATTAGTTTAGTGAATTACTATTTTTAATTGATACATTTTGATTCAAGGGTGTGTTTTAAAATGGCACCCCTTAGCCCTAGGCTTATATCTGCAGCATTTAAGCAAGGAAAAAATTGAATGCAGAACGTAATGCTGGGACTTAACAGGAGTAAAGTTTCCCTTTTATATTTCACAGGTGAAGTACTTTCAACTTAATGCCCTTAGCCATTCCTAAGATACTACAGATACGCTTTTTGACAACGCGGATACCCGTAGCATCCTTTGATTTAGTTCAACATCTCTTTTGAAATTCTTTGAAAGTGTCAACTCAATACCCACAGGTGTTTGCAATTTGTTGCTGATACACCCTTTTGACAACCTGTATATAAATAGTGCCTTTTGAATTATTCCAAATTCCTCCTTAAAATTTCCTAGATTTTTATAACTTAATACCCATATCGGTTCCTGAGATGTTGCAGATATGTCCTTTTGACATCCTATTCCGCTATAAAACATATGGTTGAACAATTGCCAATTTGTATTATGTATGATCCTCGTCCCAGGGCCACTGGGGCTCACTAACACTTTTCTGGAAGGCTCAACATTATACTCTTGCTCTTTTCTGAGATGATGCAATGCACCTTTATGGTAACCTGGATGTCCATACTGTCTTTTGATTTCATCCATACCTCCCTAAACATTTCATTAAAGTTTCAACTTACTATCCCTTAGCGTTCCAAAGCTATTAATTACACCCTTTTTTGACAACTGGGATGTACATTTTGTATTTTGGTTTAGTTTAATATACCCTTCAACACTCCTTGAAACTTCAACCACTATACCTTATCCCGTTAAATCCACTATCCCCTAGCGTTCAAAAGCTATTAATTATACGCTTTTTTGACAACCAGGATATACATTTTGTCTTTTGGTTTAGTTTAATATGCCCTTCAACACTCGTTGAAATTTCAACTCACTACCCTTTACCATCCTTGAGATATAGCAAATACGTCTTTTTAAGAAGCTGAATGCACAAAATTTCTTTTGATATAATTAAATAGCCCTTTCAATATTCCCTGAAAGTTTCAGCTTAATACCCTTTGCTATTCCTTAGATACTACAGAAACAGTTTTTTAAAGCTTGGATTCCTGTAGTATCCCTTGAATTAGTTCAAAGTCTCTTTTGAAATTCAATGAAAGTGCCAACTCAAAACCCATAACCGTTTGTAGTTTTTTGCAGATATGTCCTTTCGACAAACTGGATATACATAGTGCCTTTTGATTATGTCCAACATCCTCCTCAAAATTTTCTAAATGTTTTAACTGAATGTTTTAATTTTCAATCCATTGAGCGGGCTGCCAAGACTTGTGACCTCCTTACTATATGAAATGGCTCGGTCAAAAAGATGACAATAATAAATAATATATTTATTTATGTAATATTTTGTTTATATATTTAACAACAATTATTGACAAAAATGTATCATAAGCAAATCCCCTCCAAATTTCACAGCATGATATGGAGGAGGGATAGCCAAACAAATAAAAAAAAACAACAACACAAAAGAAACGAAAAAAAAACAACTTAACATTAACCTCAGAAAGGATATAAAAACAAACAAAACTACAGCATCATATACCCTTCTACCAATTGCATAACACTTCAGACTCATCTCCTTCCTTAATACACCTCAATAAAAATAAAACGCTATTTTTAATGATTTTATACCAATTTAATCAACCAACTATGCATCCTATTATATTAATGATTAAAATCATATTTAGAAAACAGTTCATTTTTGATTTAATTTTTTTAAACAAGTCCACTTAAATTGCTATTTTTAATGTTCTTATTTAACACATTCCATAGCTTACCCCTATAAGAATAGGAGAAAACTCCGACCTAGACGTGGCTAAATTATAAACATAAATTTATTCATTGACCTTGTGCCAGGGAAACAAACTTCATTCAGTTACGTATACACACTTAGAAAAGAAGCGGACTTACCTCTGACGCAATTATACATAAAAACATAGAAAGATATAATATACACAGAATATATTAAAGATAGATACATATATTATATATATATATATATATATATATATATATATTATATATATATATATATATATATATATATATATATATATATATATATATATATATATATATATGTATATTTAGGATAGATATATAGATAGCTACGCTAGATATATAGATATATTGTACACAGAAAGACCATTAACATAAATCACAAATAATAAAGGGCCTAAAATAGATCGTTGGGAAACATCGCATCAAATTAGCTATGGCTGAAAATTGAGCCATTTACTTTTATTCTTTGTAAACGACCAGAAAGGAAACTAATTATCAAATTGAGAGATCTTCCATTAAATCCATACCTTCGTTACTTTTTATCAGCTATAGAATGATCCGCTCTATTGAAAGCTTTAATGTCTAACAAAATTATTGCAACTCGGCAACCTTTATCAAGATAATGATTTATACAATTATTCAGATACGCTATTGCCTTTTCCGTATTTATTTCTTTCCTAAAGCTAAACTGATTAGGGTGTAATATATTAAATTTCTCAAGATGTACATAAACTCTATTATTAATTAACTTTTCAATTATTCGACTTAATAGAGGCAAAACTGAAATGGGTCTATAATTTGACGTACTAGTCCTCTCATCTCCCTAAAATAATGTAAGCACATTTGCTGTCTTAAAAGAACCAGGGAATATGCTAACTTTAAAGTAAGAGTTAATCAATCCCACAAATCTTCCAAAATCGTTGGTAAAATGTATTTTATTACCTTTAGATTTACTTTTTCACCTCCAGCTGAACTTGACTTTATTCTATGAACAATATTATCCACCTCAGTACAATTCGTTGGCCTTAAGTAAAGTGAAACATCAATACCTGCTGGTAAAAATTGCTCAAAATTCTGGTGGATGAATATTTTTCTATGAGCATCTCAAAAAGGTGTACAATACACCTCAAAAAGGATTTCCAGCACCATATACCAAAGACCCATTTTTTATTAAGGTCTTCAGTGCTCTTAACAATAGTAGACCAGTCAAACTGTAGAATCCGCGATTTCAAACTAGAAACCGTTTTAGAATTTATAATAATTAAGGGCTCATTTTGTTTTCCTGCGCCCATTAGGTGTGATAGGGACAAACTCAGTGAATAGGACCCAACAGGAAAATGATCAGATACATCATTTACACCATTTACTTTTGGGCTGAAGGGCCAAGAAAAGTAGATGAGCACCGCCGGTAGGGACTGTAAAATCCAATGCCGTATTCTTTACCTTTACCTTTTTACCAATATAATGAAAAAAAATCACCAATACAACAGCACAAACACATATATAAAAAAAGAAAGAAGGAGAAAAGGAAGATTGTTTTCCTACATTAGTAATAAATATAATTCAGTACTTAAATGAGGCCTTGACCCTACTCATCCATACAATCACATAGGTCAAACAGCATAGCCATACACAATCAACCATAAAGAATAATCCATGGCCAGGCAGTCGTGTCGTAAGTAAGTATAAGTCGTCATTTACCAGATATGAAAAAAGGAAAAGAGAAAGACAAATAAATCAGAGGCAGCAACCCAACACAAGGGCACATCAGGAGAATACACACCTGCCTATAGGTTTTCGGCACTTTAAATTCCCTACCCAGGCAAGTGGCGTGCCTACCATAGATTCGCTATGGTATCCTCGTGCTAGGTATCACCCCCAAATTATATATACCTATGAAAAAAAAATGTAAAACAACCAAGTAACACCCAAACAAATTTATCATACCTTGGTTCTGGCCCTCGTATATTTATATTACGAATTCACAATCTATATTAATACTAAACAACTATTAAAATTTTTTTCACTATATCAAATTTTCTCTATTGACCTGGATAAAAATCAAGGAAATGAATGCAAAATAAGATCATTCGAAAACAAGATATATGCAAAATCCTCCAGAAATCCACTGTCAAATATTAGGAACACGCCAAACTCAGTAACAAAGAAAATCAAAATCAACCAAAGATTTCGCTAAGTATTTCAAGATAATTCTTTCGGTATTTATTTAAAAGTTCGTTATAATGAAAACTAAATCTTTTAAATTGCCAAGTTAATTTACTTGCAGAAAACCTCTTAAAATCAATTTTTGGCTTAAAATTTTACATCTATTTTCAAAATCAACATAATTACTAGAAAATCATTGCATATCTAAGCAACTGTGAGTAAAATGTATAATATGTGATATTTGAGTGTATATTACTTTCAGGGAACGGGAAATTAATCACATCAAAATCGAACTCATCCGTTTTATTATATACTAGCTGTTGGGGTGGCGCTTCGCGCCACCCCAACACCTAGTTGGTGGGGGTGCTTTGCGCCCCCCAAGCCCCCCCGCTGGCGTAAGTCGTTACGCCCCATATTAGTTACGCGCCATTGTAGTTGTGTCCCTATGTCCCACCTGTGAATATAGATATATATATATATATATATATATATATATATATATATATATATATATATATATATATATATATATATATATATATATATATATATATATATATGTTTTTAACTACGTAAAACTTGCGAATATACAACATTCTTCGCTGTCCCATTGTCTGTGCATATAAATAGATTGTCAGGTTTACCGACTCTTGAACATGCAACATATAATGGTCCATGGGAAAACAATCCGTATTCAGATCTATACCTCATGATTCTAATGATTGCCCTTGAGCTTTGTTGATGGTGATTGCTAATCGACCATTCCCTGTGTCGCCGTCGTCATTTATATATCCCCCTGTGCCCCCCGGCGTCCCTGTTGTAGTTGTGTCCCGGTCGTCATTTATATTCCCTGTGTCCCGGTCGTCATTTGTGTCCCGGTGTACCAGTCTGTGATTTCTCTTTGAGTGTCCCGGGCGTCATTTATATTCCTTGTGTCCCGGTGTCCCGGTCGTCATTCGTGTCCCGGTCGTCATTCGTGTCCCGGTCTGTATATAAATTCGTTTTTGAATTGGTATTTTTTTAGTTTTTAGTTTTTTACCTTTTTTAGTTTTTTCAGTTATACCTCATGATTCTAATGATTGCCCTTGAGCTTTGTTGATGGTGATTGCTAATCGAACTTTCCCTGTGTCCCCGTCGTCATTTATATATCCCCCTTTGCCCCCCGGCGTCCCCGTTGTAGCTGTGTCCCTGTGTCCCGGACGTCATTTATATTCCCTGTGTCCCGGTCGTCAGTTGCATCCCGGTGTCCCGGTCTGTATATACATTCGTTTTTGAAATGGTATATGATGAAATAAATTTTTGTATTTTTCTCCTTTTTCTTTTTAGTTTTTTTTTGGTTTTTACTTTTTTTTAGTTTTTTTAGTTTTTTTTCTTTTTTATTTTTAGTTTTTTTTATTTTTATTTTTTTTAGTTTTGTTTTTCTCCTTTATTTTTCATTTTTTTTCCTTTTTTTATTTTTTTTCTTTTTTAGTTTTTTTAGTTTTTTAGCTTTTTTAGTTTTTTTATTAGTTTTTAGTTTTTTTCTTTTTAGTTTTTTTGTAGTTTTTACCTTTTTTTAGTTTTTTTAGTTTTTTTTTTACTTATATCCTTGTCGTCATTTATACTCCCTGTTTCCCGGTCGTCATTTGTGTCCCGGTGCTTTGTTGATGATGATTGCTAATCGAACATTCCTTGTGTCCCGGTCGCTTTCTCTTTGAGTGTCCCGGTCGTCATTTATATTCCCTATTAGCTGTTGGGGTGGCGCTTCGCGCCACCCCAACACCTAGTTGGTGGGAGCGCTTCGCGCCCCCCCAAGCCCCCCGCGCGCGTAAGTCGTTACGCGCCATATTAGTTTCGCGCCATTATAGTTGTGTCCCTATGTCCCACCTGTGATATATATATATATATATACATATATATATATATATATATATATATATATATATATATATATATATATATATATATATATATATATATGTTTTTAACTACGTAAAACTTGCGAATATACAACATTCTTTGCTGTCCCATTGTCTGTGCATATAAATAGATTGTCAGGTTTACCGACTCTTGAACATGCAACATATAATGGTCCATGGGAAAACAATCCGTATTCAGATCTATACCTCATGATTCTAATGATTGCCCTTGAGCTTTGTTGATGGTTATTGCTAATCGACCATTCCCTTTGTTGCCGTCGTCATTTATATATCCCCCTGTGCCCCCGGCGTCCCCGTTGTAGTTGTGTCCCTGTGTCCCGGTCGTCATTTATATTCCCTGTGTCCCGGTCGTCATTTGTGTCCCGGTGTCCCAGTCTGTGATTTATCTTCGAGTATCCCGGGCGTCATTTATATTCCTTGTGTCCCGGTGTCCCGGTCGTCATTTGTGTCCCGGTGTCCCGGTCTGTATATACATTCGTTTTTGAATTGGTCTTTTTTTTAGTTTTTAGTTTTTTACCTTTTTTAGTTTTTTTAGTTATACCTCATGATTCTAATGATTTCCCTTGAGCTTTGTTGATGGTGATTGCTAATCGAACATTCCCTGTGTCCCCGTCGTCATTTATATATCCCCTTATATATCCCCCTGTGCCCCCCGGCGTCCCCGTTGTAGTTGTGTCCCTGTGTCCCGGTCGTCATTTATATTCCCTGTGTCCCGGTCGTCATTTTTTTTTCCTTTCTTATTTTTTTTCTTTTTAGTTTTTTTAGTTTTTTAGCTTTTTTAGTTTTTTTTATTAGTTTTTAGTTTTTTTTTTGTTTTTTTGTAGTTTTTACCTTTTTTTAGTTTTTTTAGTTTTTTTTACTTATGTCCTGGTCGTCATTTATACTCCCTGTGTCCCTGTCGTCATTTGTGTCCCGGTGCTTTGTTGATGGTGATTGCTAATCGAACATTCCTTGTGTCCCGGTCGCTTTCTCTTTGAGTGTCCCGGTCGTCATTTATATTCCCTATGTACCGGTGTCCCGGTCATCATTTGTGTCCCGATGTCCCGGTCTGTAATTTCGTCAGTCGAAAACATGACGTCAGTCAACACACAAACATGACGTCACCCGACAGACCCACACACACACAGACAACTTATTTTTATATATATAGATTTTAAAACCTAATTTATTATTATCAGAAATATTAATATTCAAATCTAAGAAATGATCCTCTAAACCAGTGCCATGACCAGGTTCAAGAGTAAGCTCTGATGGATATATATTTTTAGAAATATCAATAAACTCCTTACAATTTAAAACCAAAATATAATCTAAATATGTTTTATTATTTGACAGAACATGTTTTAAATTATTTGGATTATTCTTATCCATCATACATTTATATTCGAGTTGACTTAAAAACAAGTCAGCCATAAATGGCCTGGCATTCCCCCCCCCCATGGGAATTCCCACGATTTGATTGTACAAATTACCATTAAATCTTATATAAGTATTATATAAAACAAATTCTAATAAATCAAAAATCATATTTAGGCTGTAACATCTCGAGCTAACCGTAGTCTTAAAGCAGTTTGTCCGTATTGCTTTTTTATTACAAGTGTCTATTTTTAAGAACCTCTTACTAGATAAGAGGAAAGATTTCTTGGTAACTGTTTTTAAATTTTCTAACACTACATTAAGTGATAAATTAGTATACATTGTCGCAAAATCAAAAGACTCAATTCTTTTAGCCGAAACCATTTCTAAAGAGTCTATCACCTGCAGTGAATTATTAACACTCCAGTATGGATTAAAATTCGAAAAAAAATTTAATACCAGAACAATAGGTTTTAAGTTTATTTAAAATTTCCTTTAAAATTAAAGAGAGGTCAGTAGCAGCAATGCGGGTTGGACATCTACCTGCTCCAGCAATACACCGTGGTTTAGGGGGATTCTTATGAAATTTGACAGTCCAATATAGGAACAGAACTTTTTATCATTGTCATTAATTCTATTATTAAATTTTTTTAAAAGTATTTCTTCAGTTTTTTCAATTAAATTTTCATTTTCTAAATTCACCTTTTCGTAAACATTAGTCATGCATAAGTCCCTTGTTAAGACATCACAATACAGCTTCTGACAAATTATGGCAAAATTATTATTACCTTTATCCACCGGCACAATTACAAATTCATTCTGTAGATTAGGAATTGCTTGTTTTATTCTAGCATTGTAAAATAATGGTTTAGTGTTACTATTTTTAAATTAATATACATTTTATTTCGTATTCTATTAATAATTAAATTCTTTAAACTTTGAAAACTCTCTTTATTTTTATTCTCTTACTTACACCACTTATCAATAAATAAATCAAAATCATTTTCCAAGCTATCAAGAATGCTCGATGGTTTCAAATGATGAGAAAGACGGAAATTAACCCCTATGTTCATCATAATATGAAGATCATCTTGCTTTATTATTGACAAGTCCCCTGTTATAATATGTTGGTAAGTGGGGTTTACAAATGGACCTAGATGGTTATAATTACAAACAAGTTTCCAATTTATATCACTATCCAATCTTTTTAGTGTTAAATTATAATTAAAAATCATTTGCCCAATAGTTTTTGAAAATTTTTAAGTTAAAACTGGACTATCATTATAATTCAAATTACTAGGAAGGGCCTGTTTCACATCCCACTGATTCAAAATTTCTGGTAGATTAATACATTCAATCTGCTTACAAGTAAAATTAATAGGTAAATATAATTTGTTGAAAATTCATTGATTCAAATTAATGAAAATTAATTCGTTGAAAAATAATTGTTGAAAATTTGTGTGTGAAGTCATACCCTTAGATTCAAGTAGCTGGAATAGATCCGTGGAAAACATATGTAAATCTAATTCATTTTTTCTATTACTTTTCCTATGTCCTCTTGATCGGTTTTTACGTTTAGTAGGACAAGTAAAAGAAGGATGGTCCATAAAACTATCAATACATTTAACAACAACATGAGACATGTCTCTATATTTTGCTACACGATCATTTAGCCCAAAAGGATAAGCTGTACCAAGAGTATGGATCCAGAAATCCTCCTGTTTGCGTTGTCTATTATTTTTCTCTTCTTTACTTCAATTTTCTAACTCAAAATTTTCTAAGATTGTGATAGTTATATCTGATATGGAACATATACCATTATTACAATGTTGAAGTAGATAGTTATTAGTTTTTTCTTTATTAACTGTTGTCTTATGTCATCCAGAAAATCTTTTGTATATATTATTAGTTGTTTCCCAATCTGGGACAGTAAATTTCAATCGCGAAGTTTTTTGCCTGCAGCAACGCTAGAGTGTTGTCTTTGACATGATTTCACCATATTCTGGGTATTATCGTGGCTCTTTACTTTTCTAATATTTTTTGGAAAAAATATTTTTAATTAATCCATATTCGTTTGGTAATTCACACAGTTTCATCAAGAGTAAATCGTATGACTGTTTGTAAGGATTTGCTCAGTTTTTGAACTTAAGACCTAGAATGTTGCATTAATACAAGCTTTAGCCAAAACTTCAATCGAAATATTCATTTAACATAGTGTTAAACGTTTAATGCTATCTAAGACTTTAGAGATGTTCCAATGTTTGTCAAGTATAAGTTAAAGTGAAAAGATTTGACCGATACCAAAACAAATGATAGAGAAGTATTTCAAAATAGTATAAGTGCAGGAGTCATCAGACAATCTAGAAAGCAAAAAAGAATTGGTGCTATTCTGGATTAGCTTGATAATAGTTCGTAACTAAGAATGCAAAATTTTGTATTTCCAGCAATGAGCATCAATAAGGTTAGAGGGGGGTGTTAATTGCCCCATGCTAGATTTTCTGCCATTTACCTCTCATTATATTTTGAGAAATATCTTATATTGGTATTATTATCAAAAATACCTTTTTTTTGCATTTTCGCTGAAATAGAGGAAAAAAATTTTCTACTCTTAGATTTTGAAGAGTACGTTTTGGTCCCTCAATATTTTCGTGAGCCCCTAATTGAAGCTACAAATCCATAAGAAAAATCTTATTTTGGTATTGTCATTAAAAATGCTTTTGTTTTTCGGTTTATCCCGGTGATACTAAAAAAGAAAAGAGCTCTGCTCCTAAAAAATTCAGAATATGTCTATTTAACTCAAAATACAATTTATCGCCAAAGCCGCTAAAACAGAGATCCTTTCCCATGAATACTGGTATTAATTAAAGAAAGGTTGCATAGCTTTTATTTCAGGCTCATTTACCGGGAAGATGTCGGGAAACATGTCGTTTCCTAGAGCATCTCAATCCATCTACTTTATGAACAAAGGAAAATTACTTCGTGGGGCTGATTTTGATTTATAAGCAAGATAAATGGTTCAGTGAATGAACACTTCTTTTGTATTATTAAATTTTCATTGTTTACTTACAGCATATTTCACTTCACCTCTTTTAGTAGTCTAATGGATCCTTTTTATAAGCAAATCTTATCCTTCTGTAAGAGGAAACTGAAAATACAAGGAAAAGTAAAAGCTTTAACAAAAGCGTGAACACGGCGTGATGGCAAACCAAGCTAGATATTTTGGTTTCTCCTTTTTCTTAGTTCCAAATATGCTAGTTTTATCAAAAGGGATTTCTGAGACACAAATTACATCTAAGTGATGATACTGCGTTATTTACGTTATTTAATACACAAGGGCACCTCACCACCTTTTCAGGTGTGCGCTACATAGATTGTTTTTAGTTTTTCCCTCCATGTCCCGTCTTATATGAAGTGACGCAATCTTGTTTGTATTGTCAATATCTTTCTCGGCACCATAATGGCAAACCATTTTTATTTAATAGGGTTTTACCAAAATTATGTATAGAGTAAAAAAAATGATTAATATGCAAAAATCTTTCTACTTTAAAAGTAAGGAGTAGTTTAATATTGCAATTTTAAGATAAAATAATGAGATGAAATCTTCGCAGCAGCGATTGAGTGCATTCAAACTCTTGATACATCTGGAATAAGAGGTTCAAGCCTGAAATGTTTTCCTCATGTCACCGTATCTGGTTTAAGATGGCTCAGAAGGGTTCATTTTCATTGAGGTGAAAGAACATGGAGTGAGAGATCTCGCAAAATTAAATCCTGGTAATTCTTTTTCCACAATATTCATTGATCGAGTGTAAGCATTATCTGCTGAAATCTGGTGTCATTTTTTTGCAGATGGCACTTTTCTCTTTCTGGTATTGTCTTCTGAACTCTTCGAGTTCATTTTTGGATCTCTCTCTCATTCTACACAAAATTTGGGTACATACTGTTCTTAAGGGAATTTACATACTCGGAGATATTTATACAGAAATTAATCTTGAATAAAAAAAGGGGTGGACGGAAGGAATAGTAGCGACCCTAATAAACAACAAGGCTTTATATTAAACAGTTTGTGATAACCAACTGTAAGTAAAGAATGACTGCTACAGAAATTCGAAAAAGAGGAAAGTTTCGAAAGCAATACATAAACAGAAAATCAATGGTTTACGCTGATTCTAAAAATGCAAAATGTAGTTGTTTTAAAGGTTCTCATCAAGAGCTGTTGCTAAATCTGAGAATTTTAATCTGCATAACTTAGAATAGGACCCCCCCCCCAAACACACAAAAATAGGAGCACAATCTTGATAGAAACTAGGCAATGAAAGTCAACATGCATGAGCACACTGTATCTTTTATCTACAAAACGTGAAATTTCCAGTATTTTTCAGAGAAGGATGTCTATAAGCCTAAGTCAGAGATATTTAAGAGACGACTCATTTAAATAAATATTTACTCATATGGGACACTTGATAAAAAATAGCAGTCAAACCCCGTAAAAAGGCTACATTAGAGTATTTTGGCCCGAACGTGGCCAGCATATTTTTGAGCAAAAAAGCTGATGTCTATTCAAAGTGTATTAATATATCCTTCGAGTCTCAGAGGCCATGTTGACATGCAGTATGCCGTTTTCTCCTAAACATAAATGCAGTATATAAACTGAACTGCTATCAAATAATATTTATAATGTTTATGGAATAAACTAACAGCTATTGACTTTTTCATGGTTGCAAATTATCTATAAGCTGTTGAATTCTCTTATGGGGAAGCGAGCCCTTAAGACCAAAGAAGTGTCTTAGGGCTACATTTTCAAACTATCTGTGAGAGGTGTTTTAGCCAGATTTAATGAATATTCAGAGGTTTACGACAAAAATTGGATGAAGTTTGAATGGAGCGTACAGTGTATGTGCTGACAGGGCAAGATCTCCCTCTTATTGCGGAGATGATACGTTTATTATTGACAATTGTGCTTCATTTACATATAAGTGTTGATACTCCGAGGAATGCACTGCAAAAAATTAAACTTTGATTCAAAAGTTAAACGTTTAAGGGGCTGTTATACCTCCTTACATTTAGAGTTCTTCTTGTTATGAAATTCAAAATATACAGTAATTGAACAAAGAAGGAGTAAAGAAGGCAATCGGAACGAGAAAGTATTTTTTCCAATATTTCAAAAACGAAAGATATTATTATTGTGCAATTGCTTTAAACAATAAAATTTAAAGTTCAAATGTTCTAAGAGGTAATTGGTAAATAAAACAACTGCAATGACCAGTTGAATTTGTTTAATGCACTCATACGTGCTTTCAGCATAGCACTATAAAGGTTGATAGTACAGAACGAGGGAATAAATAGGGAGCAGTCCACTCAAATTTGGCATAGTTTCTATCTGTTTTAAGTTTCAAAATATCTCTTTTTTTCATCTGTAATTTTTTTTTACTTTATCAAGGGCCAGAGACAATGGTGACTAGTTACCTTCACATACTGATTCCTCCCCTTCCCTCCGTCTATTTCCATAACTCCGTATGGTATGGAATCCAAAATTTTTGTTTTGTCATTCAGAAAAGTGAAGTCCGTAAGCTGTATTCTCAGGCGGAATGTAGGCAATGGAGCTCCATTGGGATGCTAAGACAACTATGCACATAACCCATTTTTCACACACACAATTTAGAAGGATAGGTGGAACACATTTTGGAGAACTTAATCATGCAAGGAATTTAAATGTGCAAAATTTCAGGTACAAATTAGAACCATTAGTGTTTCAAAATCTCCTCCCGAAAAAGAAAACCATAAATGTGAATGTACTCTTGAGGAAAGTCCCTAATTATTAGCTTTTATTTGAGACATTTTATTAAAGATAAAAGGTTCAAAAACCAATTTGATCTTTTATATATTCGATTTATTTATTTTTGTTCTATAAAAGCTACTCTATCTATGGTATCTCTTCTCTATCTCTTCTCATTTTGAAAATAACAATTTTACATGGTCATTGTTTTTTTAGGTATAGGAGAATTGCTTGATATTCTATCTGTTCATTCAACTTCTAGTACGGTTTTCATTGTCTTGTCGCATTCAATAAAATCTTTAACAGCATTGTAAATGACGGTTTTATTTACGAAGGAATAAAAGAAGCAGAAATACAAGCAATTCCAAAGAGGCACAGATGCTTTGAAAAAAAGAGAACTTGTGTCATTATGCTTTGAAAAAAAAGAGAACTTGTGTCATTTCTATCAGAAATCAAATTTAATTTTATTGTTGAAAATCTATTTTGGTACAGCATTTCTTTTTGGGAATATTCTAATTAAAGTTCCTTTTTTTAGTGAATAACAAGTGGATTGGCTAATTTGATAAGATTGCCTGATTTTCTACATTCTCAGTCTTCAATATTTTATTTGATTCGCTTTTAATCTACCTTTTCCAACGAAAGACTAAGTGGAGAAACACGCTTTATACGAGCCATGATTACCCTGTACAAGAAGGAGAAAGATATTATTCTATTCTTCTCTGATTTTGAATTCTACTCGTTTCTATATTTTTTTTTGTTATTTCCTTTTATAAGGCATGCTGAGGATGCCTTGTTCTATACAGATGAAAAATTTGCGTAATACTCCTTTTTCTTCCTCCTGGCTATTGACCTCTTAATGTTTTCTAGATTTATTTTTTCTACACAGGGTACTCAAGTTGAATTAATAGAAGATTGAGACGATTACTAATTTAACCTACGACCTCCCTTTATGATGGGAACTAGAATCATATATTTGGTAAATAGATGACGAAGCACAGATTATGGGTGCTTAGGAAGCAAAACTCCCTCTAATTAGGGAAAACAATGTTGCATTGAAAAATTATACCTGTTTTCTAAAAGCAAGTACACCATATGACCATTTTTTGTGTGTGTACATTGTTTTACAAAAGTACAACTTTAATATAAGGAATGGAGTATAAAGGGGGGGGGGGGTTGCTCTCCTCACATTTATGTTAACTATTGATGTCACTTCAAAAGTAAATACAAATTAAGTAGGAAAAGGAAGTTTTTTTTGAACGAACAGGGAAATTAAAAATAAAAAGTACAGAAACTCTACTGGTTATGAGTAGGGCTTTCTTCTCTTCACGCTAAAATTTGATTTTCTACTCCCATAACTATATAAATGAATGCTCAAGACAGGGGTGTTTGCAAATGCCTCAAGAATGGAAAAACTTATGACCCTTATTTGTATTATTTAGCAATTTCAACTCAAACGTTTTGAAAGACTATGGTTATTTAACATACTTGACATTACCCTATAGTTGTATTTATTCCACTCATAAATTCTTTCAGTAAAGAACTATATAGGTTCAGGGTAAAGAGCGGGGTTGAGAAAGCGAATGATTTGTGTCCGCCTCCAGTAAATGCAACTCGACTCTCATCGGAATTTGACTGGAATCTTAGTTCAATAGCACAAGTGGGGTCATACAAACAGCAACGAAACTTTGGAGTGTACATTTTTACTGCATAAAAAAGTGATAAACCAGAATTCGAGTGGGACTCCAAATTAAACTTAAAATGGATTTAATGGGTCCTCGCCAATTACAATATTCCTATTCATAAGATATGAATGCAACCAAGAAAGAGTGGTTCCTTTTACTCCAATCGTCCCCTGAGAGGGGTTATGTCGTAACTAAGGTTTTCAAAATTCCGAGAAAAACGACTTTGAAATTTTCACCTTTGCTGGAACATACACGGTATAACCGATTTTCTTCGCAAATACATAAAAAAAAGGAGAAAAAATAACTAGGAGGCTCTCCTGAATATGAGATTGAAAAGGTGAAGTTTTCATTGTCATAACTAGAAATGAAATACAGATACGACAATCCGACCTTACCGAAATTTTAGTAAACTTAGATACGACAACTCAAAGTTGATTTACCTTTCAAAGGACGTGTCTTTCTTTCTTTCAGTAACTTCCTCACCAGATCTATTGGAGAAAACAAATCAAGGTGCTTTAGCCCCCACTCAATAGTGCTATATACAGCATCAACCTCCTGTATAGTCGAATGACCTGGTTTCACAACACTTCATAACCACTTTTTCTATTGAGCCGTCCGGGCCGAATGGGTTGGTGCGCTGGATTCGGATCCCTTGTCTGAGAGGACGCGGGTTCGAATCCCGGTGTACCCAATTTTTCAGTTTGGGACGGGGGTCAGTGGCGTGACTCTGTAAGCTTAGCCAGAGTCGACCCAGCTCTAAATGGGTACCTGGAGAAATCTGGGGAAGGTAAACAGGAAGGGTGTGCGAAAGCACAGGATGGCTGGGCCCCAACCCCCCATTGCACTTCCTGGCTGAAGGGCCAAGAAAAGGAGATCCTTTACCTTACTTTTTCTAAGCGTGGAAATGTTCTTGGAACATCTTGGATGGCGAAGCTTATAATTGAGTTTCGGTTCTGGGACACGCAGGAGTCCGACCAAGTAATTAACTGACAGATATCAGGGTAAGCATCATGAATTTTTTTCTAGTATGGTCAATAGTCCACTATCTATTTCGTTTGCTCCACGTCCAGCCTCAAACTCGGACCAAATACAACAGTATACCTCATTGATTTTCTTATTGTTTCAGACTGTTTGAGAAACTTACTGTTTCATTATAAATCCATTTTTTTAATGTTATATAATCTACAAGCACCAATTTTTAACGATCAAGTTGGATAAAAATTTTATTTTGCCGTTTATACCATTTTCTTCTTCCTTGACGCCTATTTTTTTTTAATAAAGTATGCGGTTTCGGTCGTTTATGACAAAATAATACTACGTTTTCTCAGCGCCAAAATTATTTATAGTTAGGTTATGTTGGGTTAATTAAGTGAGGTCAAAAAATGCTTAAATTTGAATTTGCGATAGAAACGATTATTAAATTCGTAAAGAACGTAAAAAAAAGGCATCGAGTGGTATGTTCACTTTATTTGTAAGTCAATAATACGAACTGCGAAAAATTTACCGACAGGCTGCTGCGTTACAAGGAAGCACTACCAAAATACGATCATCATCATAGCCAAGATTTATTCTGACCGCTGATACGCAACAAAAATCATAACAAATCTGGTATTTGATATTATTAAATTATACTCTATATAATTATACTACAATATATAATAAAATATATAATAATAAGATATAAAATATATCTCTTGGAACAAAAATATTAGTCAATTCCACAAAAATGAGGAACTGGATTCCTGTAAATATTGTGCAGCTTGTGCAGATGTTAATAATGTCCGTTTGTGACTCATTGTGAAACTTTTACCAATTTTTTTCTTCTTAAAAAGTGTACGTCGACGGAGTTACGACAAAAACACCCATGTAATTTTCCCATATGAGATACGAAAAAACCGCTCGTAACAAAACGGCAAAATGTGAGATACGATAAACGAGAAATTTGAAATTGAGGCACTTCTAGTTGAGATAAAATAAAATGGTTGACGGAATCGGATAGAGCAAAAAATTTCACATTAGATGACAGTCTTAACTCCACTTTCCGAAAAAGTTGCAGTTACGACAAAACCGCTCTCAGGAGAGCAATGTGGCATCCCAAAATATAGTAACTGGGATTAAATCAGCACCTAGCACAGAATGTATGAAACTAAGGATCGATGCATACGCATATTCCGTCGAATGACCAACAGGAAACGTAAACCGGAATTATTAAAGGATATGTTTAGCACAAAGAAAACTTTTGAATCTTGATAACTTGGCCTTGTTAAAAGTTTTGCTGAAAACTGGAAACAGAGAAATTGGTCAGTAATTCGAAAGGTCACTTCTGAAACAACTCTTAAAAACAACTATTTACCTTGCACTTTCAAGCACCTCTGGGAAAATACCAAGATAAAATAAGCTTAATAGCCTTGGTAGGAGTATCACCTGGGCCTGATGAGGAAGGACACTGCAGGATAGAGACAATCTTTTGACTCGTTTACGGGCTCCGGTGCCACTGATTTGACAAAAATTGGGCACGAATAAGATTTAAAATAAGGAGCAGAAAGTCTGAGAGAAATAGCCACTGCAGACGATTTTCCCAGCAGCAAAAAAATAAGATACTAGCTTTTTCTTTCAGTTTCTTATAGTCTCTCAGGTAAAGCTTATCCAGGAAAGCTAGGTTACAGAACTGAATTGATAAGTGTCCAGAACCTAGTTACATCCTTCTAAAATTCTGAAAGCCTTCCGAAATAAAATTAGACTTTATGCAGCAAATCAATTATTTAAGTAGCTTCTTGTAATTCTTGTATCTGTAATTCTTGTATTCCAAGGCAAAAAATTTGGAGCGATGTTTTCTACTTTTCCCAAAAATAGTTTTTTTCCAGCTCTTGAGCTAGCCAAGAGTTATCCAAGAGTCAAAAGATTTCTTTTGCCAATGTACAAAAGGTTAGGGTTGCAAGTTTACAATCTTTTAATAAAATTATAAAATAAAATAAAACGCTTATTAAATCTGACTCGGTTAATCACATTCCACACTGGTCTGGTCAAAAGTAATTTTAAACGCTGAAAATTCTTTATAGGAAACCAAAAAAGGAGTATTGTTTAGCAACGCAGTTCTACTAGACGAAGGTTCAGGACAGGTTTGCCTTAATAAAATAGAGACGGGATCCAAAATATCGCCTACCAAGGCATAACTAAGAAGAATGGTAAAGAAGACCAAATACCGTTGATTACGATAGCTGTTGCCTCAGTTACTCTATTAGGTAGAAACGTCGTTGGCAGCATGCCAGTTGAAAGCTTTACTGCAAGAAAATCCGCTAACACCGATTTAAAAGATTTGAATGGAAATCATCCATGACAATTCTATCACATGGCTGGTTTTGGTCTAGCTGCATTGTTTCATTAAGATTATTTAAGAAATCCGAAATAGAACCACTCAGAGTACTGTTAACTTCCCCAAAAAACAATTTTTTCTTGGGACTGAAATTTAAACAAACAGTGACAAAGAAACTGCTCCAATTTTACGGAAAAGGTGTCTACGACTAGGTTATGCCAAGTTATCTGACACATAATGAGCAAGACCTCCAGCCCCTGTGAGGCCGTTTGATTTGTTCAGAATTAATTACAAAATAAATTTTCAGCAGTAGAAGGTTTTCAAAGAAAGATAAAGAGCTATATTAAGCCAAGTACAAGACGAAATGAAGTCAAATAAATTTTCAATTCTACGATATGCTTGACTCACGTCGCTCCAACGAGTGGGATCAAAAATGAATTCATATACTTTTGTCGAACGTAAAACTACCATACATCACTATCAACAAATAAATGCGAACAAAACGAAAAGAAAATATAATAAATAACGTAATCACAATCAAAACGAGCATAAACTACCACAAAAAGGAGAAGGGCTGACTTTCCAAATGCCTTATAAGGACCAGAATATAGTTTGCACTTTACTGAAAGCAATCAATATTTTAGGCTATGTATTTTTATTTCTCAAAACATCAAAAGAACAGAAAGTAACGACATCATAACCAAAATTACCAAAAAAAAAACAAACAAATAAATATCGATTGAAAATTTAATATATATTAATATTCATTTCTAAAAGTCTTGATAATTTTGTATGTATTTAAAATTATAAAAGAAAAACTTTAAAACTCATTATGTTTTCTGGAAAGTGCTAATTATTTTCTGGTCTTAAAAAGGCCAATAGGGCGTCAGCCTTACTTCTGTTTGTGGTACTTTCTGTTCGTTTTGAATTTCACCGGGCTATCTATTGTATTTATGTTTGTTTTAGGTTTCATTTCTTTATTAACAGCGATTTTGGCAGTTTTACGCTCATTCATTTCTAAAATTAAAAAACTTGAACTTGTAGAATTTAATGGAAGAATATATTTTAAAAAATTACCTTCAACTATGCAACTGAAATTTATTGTGACACATACGAATCGCAAAATACATAGCACAATACAGTAGTAAATACGATAAATTTTGAGCTGCCGGTAGAGAATCATTTAGAGACCTGATCTTGCAACCTATAGCTTGGTCCTAAATTCGGAAAAATTTGATCCTTGCTTGACCACATATAGTTCATATCCTAATGCTCGTCCGTTCAGTTCAAAACATCTGTGTTTTTCTTTGTGAAGTTATCTGACACACAAATGTCCAATTATATGAGTTTGCGTTTTGCGGCAAACTATATGTCGCCTATTTCTTGAGATTAATTTAAAAAACTTTCCCACAAAACAAGTTTTTTAAAGAAAATTAAAGATTTCCATTAAGCCAGGAATGATCAGAAATAAATTCAAACAATCTTCTAAGTATAAAATACCACAAGTCACCATCAATAAATAAATAGAACTCAAAACTAACAGAAATTACAATAAATAACCGAGTCAAACTCAGAACGAGCAAAAATTTACATGAGTAGGGCTGACAACCCCCATGTCTTTTGACCAAACCCCCATGGACCAAAACGCGATTTTCACTGTACTGGAAACAAAATGAATTTTAATTTTTTCACTTTTTTTTACTTAAATAAATAGAAAATTATCAAAACTTTAAGGAATAAATTTCCGTATACGAATATTTAACTGACAATCCATGGTCATTTGTTTTTATGCCAGAGAGACATATGTCAGTTTTGACAGAAGAGGATTACCTTATGGAGCTATAATGGCATTTGTCTACTTTTTTGTCAAGAAAAAAGGAGACATGCACCAAATTGGATTAATGTTGAATTTGCTCAGAATAAATTTTGACAGAAAAGAATAGGAATTATATATAGGATAAAGGAGACATACGCCATAAAATGGAATAATTTTGAATTTTCTCTGATTATTTAAATTAAATTATACCGCTGAAATGAGCATAAAAATTTCGTTCAAAACATGTTTCCTTTATTTCCATTAGTCTCATCCTTCAGAGCAACCACAACCGACTAAAGTTTTTCTGTTTTTGGCTCTCCTGAAAAGCTAGAAAAATGGTGCAAATCACACTTTTAATTATCACAGCCGCACTCCTTTCATACAAATCTTATATGCCCCCGAGGAGAACCTACAACCCTTGCTCCCAGAATCTGGGGATTGTGTCAACTTCAAAAGCCTTGTTGTGTGATCTTTGGACTACTTTTTGAACAAACGGCTATCTCATAATTTCTATCAGATACTACTAATACTACTAAGAATAACTCACTGCAGCACCAAGCCGCCTGAGGCCAACACAGCTACGCACGCTTCTCCTCCAACCTAATATATTTAAAGCCTCCCTCTTTACACCCTCCCAGGAAGTTCCCATTCCCTTTAAATCTTTATTTACGACATCCTCGCAACCCAGACAAGGACGACCTGCTTTCCGTGTAGCCCCAGACGGTTGGCCAAAAAGGACAATCTTCGGTAATTTGTCATCCTTCATCCGTACAACGTGGCCTAGCCATCTCAACCTTTCTTTCATTATAGCCCTAGAAAGCGGGATTTAACCACATTTTTTGTACAACTTACTGTTTGAAATACGGTCAGTCAGCCGGGTACCCAGAACAATCCGTAGGCAATTTCTCTGGAAAACATCTAGTAAATTTTCATCTGCTTTTCGGAGCGCCCATGCTTCAAAGCCATATTTGACCACTGTCACCACTGTATCTTCCAATATTCTAATCTTAGTTTGCAGGCTTATCTTTCTATTCTTCCAAACTTCTTTTAACTGTGAAAAAACACCCTGAGCCTTAGCTATTCTACTTTTAACATCTTCACTGCTCCCACCATCTTTGCTAATAATACTATCAAGGTAACTGAAGCTCCCAACCTGATCAATCTTTTCGTTACCTAATGTCACCTGTTCATCTTCACTTATTCCTCTCCTTAGTGACTTAGTCTTCTTAACATTAATTTTCAAGCCTATTTTAGCACCCTGAACTCGCAAAACCTTTAAAAATTCATTCATTTTGCTCACACTTTCATCTAATATGCTTAAGTAATCAGCATAATCTAAGTCCAGGAGCGTTTTTCCTCCCCATTTGATTCCATAATCTCCAATTGCCTTTCCTGTGCTCCTTAAGACGAAGTCCATCAAAATGATCCATATAAAGGGTCCATATATCTATCAGATATATTTAGGAAAAATATGGCGTATGTGTGTGTGTGTGTGTGGAGGGGTGTGTGGCTGCCGTTCAATCACTTTTACTCTTGAAAAGGGCCCTAGAATAGCTGATGTCTAATCCAATGTACCCCCTCCGAAATTTATATGACCACCCTTTCTATATAAACTTTATATGCCCTCAGGGTATAACTTATAACCCTTGATCTGAGAGCTGTGGGGGGGTGACATCCACAAAGATATAATTTACGCACCTTTCAACTACGCTCAACAAAATGGCTATAAAAAATTATGATTGGATGTGTTCAGGGAAATGGTGGGCATGGCGGAGGGGGGGGGGGTTGGATGCCCTCTAATCAATTCCAACTTTTGATGAGCCAACTAGCCTTTTCAATTATCAATCGAGTGAGTCATTTTTGAAGCTTCTAAGACAATTCCTTCTATACGAAGTTCCCTAGTCTAAAGCTAAAAATTAAATGATATAGAATTTACTAGGACAACGGAGACTTTATTTGGCTTCGTTCGGTCTAGATTCAATCTGAGTCTCATAGCACTAATGAAATTATTACAATTAAAATTAGAGAGCCTCACAGGGTTACAATTACTCCTCAAACGGCATTTTTTCATTCATTTCAGGATTCTGTTTTAAGCCATTCAAAAGGAGAGGGTCTGGTTTTGATTACTGCTCAATACCGTTGATACTTAATTCAATTCCAGCTATTCTGTTTTCCAGCAGATGAATCCGTTTTTTTTATAACACTTATCTTCGTGAGTCCCAACGTGGGACACAGGCCCCACGGGTGGGGCATAGCAATATTTCGGCGGGTCACGGGCAAGGCGAGTGTCGTAATTATCAAGGTATTAGTATGTAGGTAGTAATTACTACATTAAACTCTGTAGGTAGTAAATTACTTAGTAATATATTACTTTTTCGACTGAGAGATGCTGTAGACAAAGTTTAAGAGAAGAACAGTGCGGTTTTAGAAAAGGTAGAGGATGTGTTGACGAAGTTTTCAGTCTTAGGTTAATAATTGAGAAGTCGCTTTGCTGTCAAACACCTATGGTCCTAAGTTTTATAGACTATGAACAAGCGTTCGATTCTGTTGATAGAAAAGCTTTAGTAAAGGTCTTATCTTTCTAAGGTATACCAGACAAATACATTAAAGTGATTTGTGCTATGTAAGAGATTAATACTGCTGGGGTTAAATTAGGAAATGAGGTTAGCAACTGGTTTTGTATTAAATCAAGAGTTATGTAGGATTGTGTTCTATTCCCCTTTATATGGATCATTTTGATGGACTTTGTCTTAAGGAGCACAGGAAAGGAAATTGGAGAACACGGAATCAAATGGGGAGGAAAAATTCTCCTGGACTTAGATTATGCTGATGACTTAAGCATATTCGAAGAAAGGGCAAAATGAAAGAATTCATTTTGCGAGATCAGGGTGCTAGAATAGGTGTGTAGTTTCACTTACCTTGGTATTATTATTAGCAAAGACGATGGGAGCATTGAAGATGTTAAAAGTAGAATAGCTAAGGCTCAGGGTGTTTTTTCACAGTTAAAAAAAGTTGGAAGAATAGGAATATAATTCTGCAAACCAAGATTAGAATATTGGAAGCTACAGGGATGACAGTGGTCAAATATGGCTCTGAAGCATGGGCGTTCCGAAAAACGGATGAAAATTTACTGGATGTTTTCCAGAGAAATTTCCTACGGATTCTTCTGGGTACCCGGCTGACTGACCATATTTCAAACATTAGGCTGTACGAAAAATGCGGTGCAATCTCGCTTTCTAGGGATATAATGAAAAAAAATTGAGATGGCTAGGCCAGGCTCTGCGGATGAAGGATGACAGATTGCCAAAGATTGTCCTTTTGGCCAACCGTCTGGAGCTACACGGAAATGAGGTCGGCCTTTACTGGGGAGGGAGGATGTCATAAAAAACTTAAAAGAAATGAGAACTCCTTGGGAGGGTGTAAAGAGGTAGGCCCTGAACAGGTTAGTTTGGAGGATGAGTGTGCGTGGTTGTGTTGGCCTCAGGCGGCTTGGTGCTACAGTGAGCTATTAGTAGTTGTTGTAGTAGTTATATTTTTCGTTAATCTAAATTGATCTATAGGACGACCCAAAAGTTAATGACCTTTCAAACTTCCTTTAGGTGACTATACTTAAAACCTTGAATAAGAAAAATTTCAATATAATGAAGGGGCATCGGGATTATCGAAATGCCTAGGTGGGGTTTGGCCCAAAATCCATTGGGAGCCACTGACTTAGCTCGATGCTTATCATGTCAAGTTAAGGCTGAGATTCCAGCACAACAGCCATAGGAATTTCATTCACGATATCGTCGACATCCAACCTGTTACTAGAGCTCACGTACTGGAACTCGCGTAGAATTTATCGAATATTTATCTGCTACAAGCTCTTTTTGGCAAGAGAGGGTTTTTTGTGCTTTAGAGAAATTTGCACAGTATGGTCTGCAATCTTAAGACTAGCACTGAAAGATAGTTTAGATGGCCGTGAGTTGGTCATGTGTGGGTTCTTATATAATTTCTATAAACATAAGGTTGAAGCGCAATTTCTTCAGATGTAGCTTTGGTTCGAGTCGTTTTCTTCTTTAGAGTTGCAGATTTGGCAACTCAAAGTTGCCTAGGCTATTCTCAGTTTCAAAAACACTCTTGTGATTACCATACCAAAAATAGCCTATAGCTCTCACGACCGCTAAGTATTTCTATTTTTAACATACGAGCCGGTGACAGTAAGTAAACGACAAAACTCGTTTGAACACATTTTCAACCTTAAGCTCAATGATTTTGATAGTAAATAAGAGTGTAAAATAATCAATAAATAAATCAATTTATTCATTAAAAAAATATATCGGCTAATTAGCTTCGACTCAAAAGCATAGCTTTCGGGAGCCGAAAATAAATCAAAGAAGAAAAAATAAAAATAAAAAAAGCAAACAAACAAACAGATAGAGCGGGTAGATAAAAAAGAAAGGGGTAAAATAAAGGCGTTAATACAAAACGAAATTGAACAAACACAAAAATAAATCATAGAGACACTGTATCGAAATAAATTTGAAAATTAATACCGGGGGAATTTCAATGAATACGGGAGGAGGGCTAGACAACTTAATTTTAGTGGTACCGGCCCTTTCTAGTAGTGGCAAGGACCTCAAACTAATCCAAGGTCCAAAAATTAAGTCATTAAATATGTAAAATATCAAAAAAGAAATTATAAAAT
Organism: Artemia franciscana; assembly: GCF_032884065.1. Classification (NCBI taxonomy): domain Eukaryota; kingdom Metazoa; phylum Arthropoda; class Branchiopoda; order Anostraca; family Artemiidae; genus Artemia; species Artemia franciscana. Next base: position 9,108,023 of record NC_088876.1, read on the forward strand.
TTAACCTGTAGCCAGAAAAGCTATAAGCTCTAGGTCACTATATTACTTATTTTCAGTATTTTTACTGTTTACCAAGTATTCATAATTTTATAATTAAAATTTTGTATGTTTAACTAAATATGTCTTTAACCAAAATATGAGCAATTCAGTTAAGCTACTCCAAACGGTCCAAATATTGACCTAGCAACGAGAATAGTTTAAACGGGGTAGACAGAAAAGAAAATGGGCTGAAAAATTCCCCTTTTTTCTGAATTTAAATGACCATTTCCGATTGAAAACCAAATATGTTTTGCGAAGCCAACTTTAATGCGTTTTTAAAATGCCCTTAAAAGTTTTTTTTCATATTTAAGAAAATAACTAAAGATCGAAGTTTTGAGGAAGTATTTTACACTAGATTAAAATTAGTAATGAATGTTGTTTTTAAATGGTCAGCCACTTTAATCATATATTTGGTAAATTGGCATCTAAATTACTGAGATTGCGAAAAGTTAGATTTTTAACTAAATTTTTCTTGTCGGGATCTGACCTCTAATATTCAATTTCAGGTCAAATGACACTTAAACGTTGTTAAATAAACACCAACAGCTCTATTGCTAAAAATAGAAAATTAAAATTTCTATTTTTTTAAGTTGTGTTCAATAGCACATTCCCACAACAAGTTGGACGAAAATTAAAGAATTAATCAGTAGGGCTTTTCAATAGACATCTACCACAGTTATCAAGTTCCACCAAAGAGTGAGATAGTTTATTCTATGTAATTAAGGCATTGGTGCCTTGCTGGTGCTCGCAAATAAATTACTTCGCTTTTTCTGTTTACTGTGTTAAGTTTCGAAAGCTGAGGTTTGTAAATTTTAATTTAACTATTTATATAATAAATTAAAACTTGCCAGTTATAGTTGCCTTGAATTTAGATGGCCACAGACCATATCAATTTCATGAAAATAAACCGTGATACAAAGAGCATGGTAGACTTTGGAATGTTTTTTACTCCGCCCATAGCTAAAAGTTTCTGCCATCAAATCAACTAACTTCAGAAACAAACATAAGAAAAAAAATGGTAAAGAAGATCTGTCAATTATTATTTTTATTCTTTTCAAGTCATATTGCTGATAAGATGTTTCGTTTTTTTTCCTTGTTTAAATCTGTTTCTCAACCTCAAGGATATCTGTAACTATTTTCAGTATGATTTAGGAGAGTTGGTATAAAAAAAAAGTTATTTGGGGTAATTTCATACAGGTTCGGGATGTTAGTCAATTGATTTACTCAGGTGTTGAATAATTCTCTTCAAACGAATAGATTTAAGTACTGAGTACTTGCACTAGTACTATGTGTTCAATATTGCTTTTTCAGCCAAAGTCAGCTAATTTTAGACAGTTTTTCTTTCACCAGATTGGACTTTTCTGAAAGAAGCCTCTTCCAATGAACCCAATTTGCCTCTTGAGCCAAGAAAAGCACCAATGGTGATGAAAGTTACAAAAAAGGGGGGAAAATGAACAAATAACTAATGGCTTCGCCAAAAATAACCATAATAAACAGTTCGTGGTAACGAACTGTAGTAAGGAGCGACCCGGCTCAATGGTAACCAAAACTCTATAAAATGGAATTTTGATACCAATAGCTACATCAAAAGAATCGCATTTTAATGCTGGTTTTAAATATATAAGTTTCATCAAGTTTAGTCTTACCCATCAAAAGTTACGAGCCTGAGAAAATTTGCGTTATTTTAGAAAATAGGGGGAAACACCCCCTAAAAGTCATGGAATCTTAACGAAAATCACACCGTCAGATTCAGCGTATCAGAGAACCCTACTGTAGAAGTTTCGAGCTCCTATCTACAAAAATGTGGAATTTTGCATTTTTTGCCACAAGGCAGATCACGGATGCGTGTTTATTTGTTTTTTTTTTTTTTTCCCAGGGGTGATCGTATCGACCCAGTTGTCCTAGAGTGTTGCAAGAGGGCTCATTCTAACGGAAATGAAAAGTTCTAGTGCCCTTTTTAAGTGACCAAAAAAATTGGAGGGCACCTAGGCCCCCTCCCACGCTAATTATTTTCCCAAAGTCAACGGATCAAAATTCTGAGATAGCCATTTTATTCAGTGTAGTCGAAAAACCTTATAACTATGTCTTTGGGGACGAATTACTCCCCCACAGTCCCCGTGGGAGGGCCAACAAGTTACAAACTTTGACCTGTGCTTACATATAGTAATGGTTATTGGGAAGTATACAGGCGTTTTCAGTAGAATTTTTTTGGTTGGGGGGAGGGGTTGAGAAGAGATGGATATGCTGGGGGAACTTTCCATCGAGAATTTGTCATGGGAGAAGAAAATTTCCATGAAGGGAGAGCAGGATTTACTAGCATTATTTAAAAAAACAATTAAAAAATAAATGTGAAAAAGCTTTTTCAGCTGGAAGTAAGGAACAGCAATATAACTTAAAACAAACAGAAATTATTACCCATATGAGAGCTCACCTCCTTCTACCTCCTTCATACCTCGCTCTTTACGCTAAAGTATTTTTAGTAATTTCAACTATTTATTCTACGGCTTTTGTGATTCAGGGGTCATTCTTATTGAGTTGGGATAAAATTTAAGCTTTAGTGTAAAGAGCGAGGTACTGACGATGGGGCGAATCCCCTCATATATGTAATAAAAACATGAGAATACAAAAGTTCTTTACGTAAGCTGATTTATAAGTTACGTAAATCTTTTACCAATAAAATTATTCGTAAAAAATTAAAAGTTCTAGTTGCTTTTTTAATTAACCAAAAAATCTGAGGGCAACTAGGCTTCGTCAACCGTTCTTTTTTTCTCAAAATCATTCGATCAAAATTACGAGAAAGCTATTTAGCAAAAAAAAAAATATGCAAATTTCGTTTTGATTATTCTTCTGCGGAGAGCCAAAATCAAAACATGCATTGATTCAAAAACGTTCAGAAATTAAATAAAAAAAAACAAGTTTTTTTTAACTGGAAGTAAGGAGCGACATTAAAACTTAAAACGCACAGAAATTACTTCGTATATAAAAGAGGCTGGTACCTCATTAACGCCCCGCTCTTTACGCTAAAATTTTTTACTGTTTTAAAAAAAAGAATTGAGAGAAAGAGTCAAACTTTAGCGTAAAGAACGGGGCGTTGATAAGGTAGCAGCCTCTTTCATATACGAAGTAATTTCTGTGCGTTTTAAGTTTTAATGTCGCTCCTTACTTCCAGTTAAAAAAAACTTGTATTTAATGAAGATAAGGCTTTAATGGATTACAGATGAACTATAGACTTTTTGGAGGCTAAACTAATGTTTTGGCATGCCAACTTTAATACCGTTAGTAATATGAAGCTGGTATATTTTACAACTTAGACTATCTATAGTTTAGAGCAGTGGTTCCCAACCTTTTTCGGTCCGCGCACCCCTAGTCAAGGCCCAAAAAGTTTGCGTACCCCTTTCTTGAGAATCGTTGTTTTACTTTTTTCTTAACTAAAATCAGATTTTCAAAAACACGAGATTTATTGTCCAATATGACGGTGCTTAAATGTGCGTACAAAATCAATGAGAAACTTGAGGCTGCTTTTTTGCTAAAATATTATCAAATCTTGGCTCGATGTCACTAACGGCAATTATAAGGTCATTTTGTACACTCAGTCTGTTTCTGTGTTTGGTTTTGATCAATGACATTGCCGAAAATGACACTTCACAAAGGTAAGTGGATCCGAATGGTAACAAAGCAGACATGGCGATTTCACTTAGTTCCTTGTATTCTCCTTTCACCTCCAGCCAAAACTGGGAAACAGTTACATTTTGGAATTTCAGTTCTAAGGCGCGATCACTGGCAAGTTCGATCAGATTCTCTGTAAGCTTGTCACTAAGACCGGAGCTTGAGGTCACGTCTTCAACAAATGGATTTTGGATCCAATCCTGCGTTATATCTTGGTTCATAATCGATGGGAAATATGACACAAGTTCATCTCGCAACTTTGTCAGATGCTCCCGAATACAATCACAGATTGTGTTGAGGTTATCAATTTCACTATCGTCCGCAAACTTGTCAAGGGTCGGGAAGACACTAACGCTGTTTCTTTGAACCTTTTTAAGCCAGAACTCCAATTTCTTGATGAAAGCACACATCTTCGAATTCAGGGAGAGTTCGTCCGTCCGGAAACCTTGCATTGACAGATTCAAGTCATTCAGTTTGTCGAAAATATCCGCAAGATAGGCCAGCCTGCAGACCCAGTCCTGGTTTTCAAAAAGTGAACTGAATGCAGATTTTTGCTCCAGAAGAAACATATGAACTTCTTGTCGAAGCTCGAAAAGTCTGTTTAAAATCTTCCCACGAGACAACCAGCGAACTTCTGTGTGCAGAAGTAAATGTTGATGTTCTGAACCCATCTCTTGGCACAGCAACTTGAACATTCTTGAGTTCAGTGGTCGGGCTTTGATGAAGTTGATCACTTTTACAGCCTCGTTGAGGGTCTCGTGCAGATGTGCGTTCATCCTTTTCGATGCAAGAGCTTGCCTGTGAATGATGCAGTGCAACCACTTCACCTTTGGATTTTTCTTCCTTATCCAGGCCATGAGCCCATTATTCTTCCCTGTTAGGGCGGCAGCTCCATCACTACAAACTGATAGACACCAGTCCCACAAGATGCCCCCTTCTGCGAAGAATTTGTCAATCATCTTGAATAGTTCTTCTCCTGTTGTTCTTGACTGTAGGTTTTGACAAAACAGAATATTTTCTCTTATGTCAGAACAATCTTGATATCGAACAAAGACGATCACCTGGGCTTCACCTGACACATCCGTGCTTTCGTCAAGCTGTAACGCAAACATCTTCGTCAACTTTATTTGCTCAATAACCTGCATGACAATATCGCTTGCAATGTCTTCTATCCTTCTTGAAATGGTATTGTTTGACACAGGTATAGACTGAAGGGCAGTAGCAGTTTTCGTGTCAAACATTATTTCACTGACTTTCACTAGTGCTGGTAATATCAGACATTCGGCGATGGTGTGCGTTTTTTTCTGTTTCGCAACTAAATATGAAACAGCATACGAAGCCCGGAGAGCCTTTGAAGAAACTGATGCCACTTTTGCAATTTCCAAACAGTTACTAGCGAATGCTTCTTGTTTACACTTGAAAAACTCTATGGGCTTACCGACATGAGAAGGGTGCACAGTACTGAGATGCCGGTTCATATGCGCAGGTTTCATGGAACTGTTGGCCAAGACTTGACCACAAAGAACGCACTGTGCATTCACTGGATCAGACTTTGTCGCACTAAATCCGAACCCTAGGTATTCTGACAAATATCGACGCACTTTGACCGATGATTCGTCATATTTCTTCTTCTTAGGTGCAGGTTCAGAGTTTTGGGTACCATCATTCGGCTTCTTGTTATTCCTGATCAGGAATCTATCCATCTTTGTTTGCAACCACAATTCACGAACTTCGTGTTTCAACAGATGACAAGATACTGAACCCGCTGAGTTTAAATCGAGACCTTACGGCTATGGAGAAAAATTAGCGGGTTACTGAAAGCGAAAGTTTTGAAAATGAGTCTGAAATTACGTACAATGGGTTATGTTATCTGATTTTTAGGGAAATGTTGGAACTGAGTCAGAAACAAGTTTTAAAGATGTAGACTAAATTAATTTTGGGACCTTCGCGTACCCCCTGCGAGGGTTTCGCGTACCCCCTGGGGTACGCGTACCACCGGCTGGGAACCACTGGTTTAGAGTATTAAAGTAGGAGTGCTGACTAAACTAAAATCTTTGAAACACAAAAATTAATTTGAGTGATTCATTAATTGCACAGTAAAAGGTGTTGAACTTAATTAGGTTAATTTTTTCTTATTTTTGCTAAAATCATGTACTAGCAGTCGGAGACAAAATTAGGAGTATATATCCACATGGTCTCTTAGCCATGTAGTGCCTATTTAGCAGTGAAAATTTCTAAGTAAAAATAGGTGATTGTCTTTCTACAAAAAAAAACAAATGGAAAGACAGATGAAAATATAGAAAAAAGTAACTATTCTCAAGATCACGTTCATCCATAACGTTTCTTGACAAAAACACGAAGCCTAGTAACAATTAATTTTTTTTCTCATACCTTGTCACGTCCAAAAAGCTTTAGAAATATGTCTCTTGTAATTGATAATGAAAAAGGCAAAAGAAAGGGATGCTAGATGGCATTAATTGAATGAAAGTCCCCTGTCTTAGACCCTGTTTAATACAATTTCATTTCTATTCATTTTCAGCCAAAATTTTATCATGCATCGTTTTGTCATTCTCATGGTCATTCTTTTGCAACAGTATGTAAAGCAAATATTCTCAGTGCTTTGAACTACCACGATGGTATTACTTGTATAAATGCAACTACACGATATAACCTTCCACCATCACTATTTCTATTTTTCAAAAATCGGAAAAAAGTCACTTAAAATCAATAGTTTTTGGCAATAATTATTTACTCAAAAAATATTTTTAATTGTTTTTTTGGGGGGGGGTCATTAATAGTTTGGTCAAAATTTTTGCTTGTAATAAATCAGATTGTATCGACTTTGACATTTTCTTCCGATGGATACCGAGGCCTTTAGAGATGCAAACGAAGCAATTTCCCAGTGGCTCTGATAAGTGGAATGCACCATTATACCCTATATACTGGCGGCAACCTGCCGAAATTGTCGCGAAAGACTTCTGACCAAAAGACAAAATAATTTTAAACCCTATACTTTTAACAAATCTAGGGTATTTGTACGATTTTCTATTTTTTAAGTTCATTTTTTTGTCAAAAATAAAAGTGATATTCAATTGCTTATATGGTTAATTGTATTTAAGCCTAGAAAAATTTTTTTTTGAAAATTTGTTTTTGTTAAAAAAAAACAACAAACGGACGATTTATTATTATTATCTTTTTTGGCAGATTGCAAAAAAAGAGAAATAGACTAGGAAATTAAGGATTAGAAACTAGAACTCTATGGACTTTGATGTGGGACTTCTTATTTCCGCTAATTTTCATGGTCCAACAGTCAATGTTCATTATCCCTAACTATTTGGTCTTCCACACACACATAAAAGTAGCTCTAATAAGCAAACCTATTCAAGTCCTTTTAAGAAATATATTGGTGAATGAAACATTCGACTAACTTAGGAATTACAAGGACATGAAACAAGATTTTTTCGAATTCAAATATAGAATAAGATTTAAATCTGAAAATAAATATGTATTGTCAAAAACTGCTCAAAATAAATGAATTAAATTACTTTAAAACTGCCTTTAGGATGATGGGGTCTGTAATCTCCTCTTAATACTCGTCTATTTGTGGCGGAATTTAGTCGGTAGTTTAAGTATGGTATTAAGCATTAAAAGTGCTATGGTCTTGTTAAAATCCTTTAAAAAAAATTTTCAGATAATAAGAATATTTGAGATTCATTTTTTTCTCATAGAATTGAATCACTAAAATGTTTAAGGTAGTTTCAACTTGTTTAGATTTTTAACCCAAGTCTTCAATTTAGAGAGTTAAACATGTGATTAAATTGTATCTGAGATTTTTGATCGTTATACAATGAAGGGTTTCCCATCAACTGCGTGAGTACGCAACGTCTCTCAATGCCCTACATACAAAGAAATGCAATTATTGCTTTTTAAAAGTTATTCTTTTTTGGAAAGTTGAGAAAATAACTTGAATCATCATTTTTTTAATCTATGTAGTTTTTAGTTTCTTGTACGAATTAAATAAAAAAAACTAGTTTTTTTTAACTGAAAGTAAGGAGCGACATTAAAACTTAAAATAAACAGAAATTACTCCGTATATAAAATGGGTTGTCCCCTCCGCAATCCCTCGCTCTTTACACTAAAGTTTTCAATTGTTTTAAAAAGTAGAACTGTGGCAAAGAGTCAAACTTTAGCGTAAAGAGCGAGGGATTGCGGAAGTGACAACCCATTTCATATACGGAGTAATTTCTGTTCGTTTTAAGTTTTAATGTCGCTCCTTACTGTCAGTTAAAAAAATTGGTTTTTTTTTATTTAATTTCTGAACGTTTTTGAATTAATGCACGTTTGATTTTGGCTCTCCGCACATAAATTATTAAAATGAAATTTGCATATTAATTCTTTTTTTTGGCTTAATGGCTTTCTCTTAGTTTTGATCAGACGGTTTTGAGAAATAAGGGGTGGGCAAGGAGGCCTAGTTGCCCTCTAATTTTTGGTTGCTTAAAAAGGCAAGTAAAACTTTTAATTTTTAACGAAAGTTTTTATTAGTAAAAAATATACGTAACTTAAGAATTAACTTACGTAACAAACTTTTATATTCTTATATTTTTATTTTGTATATGAGGGTGTTTGTCCCCTCGTTAATACCTCACTCTTTACGCTAAATCGTAAGTTTTGTCCCAATTCTTTAAGAACGACCCCTGAATCAGAAAGGCCTTAGAATAAATAGTTGAAATTACTAAAAATACTTTAGCATAAAGAGCGAGGTATTTATCTCCTCCTAAATACCTCGCTCTTTATGTTAAAGTATTTTTACAACCCCTCATATGCATAATAATCTCTGTTCATTTTAAGTTTTAATACTACTCCTCACTTTCAATTGAAAAACTTTTTCATGTTTATTTTTTCATAGGTTTTTTTTATAGTAATGCTAGAAAATCCCACGCCCTTTTCATTGAATTTCTATTCCCCCATGACATATTCCTCCAAGGAAAGATCCTCCCACATAGCAACCTCGCCTCAACCCCACCCCCAAACCAAAAAAATTCCCCCTGAAAACGTCTGTACACTTCACAATAACCATTACTGTAAACACTGGTCAAAGTTTGTAACTTGCAGCCCCTCACTCAGGAACTGTGGGGGAGTAAGTCATCCCCAAAGACATAGTTATTATGGTTTTCGAATATGTGGAACAACATGGCTATCTCAAAATTTTGATCCTTTGATTTTGGGGAAAAAATGAGCGTGGGAGGGGGCCTAGGTGCCCTCCAATTTTTTTGGTCACTTAAAAGGGCACTAGAACTTTTCATTTCCGTTAGAATGAGCCCTCTTGCAACATTCTAGGACAACTGGGTCGATACGATGACCCCTGGGGAAAAGAAAAAAAAACAAAAAAAACAAACAAATAAACACGCATCCGTGATCTGCCTTCTGGCAAAAAATACAAAATTCCACATTTTTGTAGATAGTAGCTTGAAACTTCTACAGTAGGGTTCTCTGATACGCTGAATCTGATGGTGTGATTTTCGTTAAGATTCTATGACTTTTAGGGGGTATTTTCCCCTATTTTCTAAAATAACGCAAATTTTCTCAGGCTCGTAACTTTTGATGGGTAAGACGAAACTTGATGAAACTTACATATTTAAAATCAGCATTAAAATGCGATTCTTTTGATGTAGCTATTGGTACCAAAATTCCATTTTTTAGACTTTTGGTTACTATTGAGCCGGGTCGCTCCTTACTACAGTTCGTTACCACGAATTGTTTGATATGGCATTATTAAAGCTACCCCTGCATGTAGGTAACGAATAAGGGTCTTTTTGCATCTGCTATCGTCTGGTAAATTGACGGCTTTGAAGGCTTTGACAAGTTAAATCTTTGCGTAAAAAGGTGATATGAAAAAACATTTTATGTTTACATTAAATCTTTGTTGAGAAGAGTGGAGGGGGCTATCATTACTATTTTCATATGGAAAATGTGACTATCTCTAATTTTAGCAGTCAACGTTTATTTTGAGGAAGGAGTGTGGGTACCTAGCGTAAGTTATTAAGAAAACTAAAACAGCTACTCGAGTTAAATTTAAGTGAACACGATGCAAATTGAAACTATGTTTATTAAGGGCAATTATTTTGGAAAAATAAAACAATTATTTGAGTTAAATTCAAGGGGTAGACAATAATCGGAATTTTCGGAACTTGCGTATGTAGTTTTGTTACCCCACGTGCAGTCGTTTTGGAAATATTTGAAAAAACTGAAAAAACCAAGGTAAGGTGTGCTGGATCTTCTTTACTTTGAGATTTAATTCAACCTATATTAATAAACATTTAGCTTTCTTACTGCATGACACGTTTAACTTGGTTTTTCTTAAGTTGTTTCGATTTCGGTTTTTGAAGCCATCTGTAAGTTCTGAGGCGCACGTGAGGTTTCAGGCATTTTCTTTCAGGTGGGGTTGGCTCGGACGACCACAGTGGGGTGCATTCGGACATGGTCTGAACCAAACCCACCTACTGTTTTGCCCTTTCCATCGTTTTTCTTATCATGTACCTTTTACGATTTTTATTTTTAACTGTTTCTAATTGTTGTTTTTTATTCAGAATGCCTCGAGGGTACAAAAGAAAGCGGCCAAATTCTCCTCCTGATCGAGAAAATATGAAGAAAGCCGTAGAGGCTTATATCAAGAAAGAAGGCACGTTGAGAGGAATTGCAGAAAACTTCGGTATCAAAAAATCTACACTACTGGACTACGTCAAGCGATCGAAACCATCAAGGAAAGAATTTTCAGCAAGTGCCAATGAACAGCCACAGCCACTATTTATGAACTTCCCGATGAAAGCCAAACACAGCAGGAAAATTGTTGACATGGGAAACGAGAGGAAACTTGCAGACTATTTCCGAACTATGAACAAGAGAGTATCAGCCACGTGGTTCTACTATGAACCACGAACTTGCAACAATAGAATCCAGATGTTTCGCCTTTTCTTACGCTCGTGCAAATAACATTTCTGTGCCAGAAAGTTGAACGGAAAACGAGGCAGCGCCTTAGGACTGGCTTCTCGCATTTCTTAAACGGAATCCAGACATTTCAGTTAGGAAGCCGGAACCCACAAGTCAGGCGAGAGCCTTCGGCCGCAACAGACCTGTAGTCCAGATGTTTTTTGATAAGCTGCTTGATGTCTAAGGGAGATTTGGAGCAAAATTGATACCCGATCGTATCTGGAATATGGATGAGACTGGCATACCCACGATGCTTCCGTCGCCTAAAATCCTAGCGCCGACTGGACAAAAACAAGTTGGTCAGACAGTGCCTGCGGAAAGAGTTCAAAATGTTACTGCTTTCTGTTTTGCAAGTGCATCCGGGGCAACTATCCCTCCGGTTTTCATTTTTCCACGAGTGAATTTTGTGTACCTAGAATGATTAGCGATGGCCCCCTGGTTGCCTGGGACTTGCTCACCCCAGTGGATGGGTCAATGGTTCTCGGAAGCTGTGATACATTTTACGAAGATCACTAAGCCAGATGCAGAGACTCCGATCCTCCTGATAATGGACAACCATGACAGCCATCTCGATGTAAGGGTGATCGAACACTGCAAGGAAAATTTTGTGACACTTTTGACATTTCCGCCTCACTATTCGCATAAACTGCAACCACTAGACGTAGGCGTTCTTTCTCCTTTCAAGAACGCACTAAAAGGGCGTTTCAATGAGTGGCTACAGTTACATCCCGGCCAGCATATTTCGATTTACGAAGTAGCTCCGCTCGGCAGGGCTTCCTTCCTAGAGAAGTTTAGTGCGTTGAACATTGTATCTGCGTTCCAAGCCACTGGGATCTTCCCTTTCAATCTTGACATATTTCCGGAGGGAGCTTTTGCACCGTCGCTAGTGACAGACAGGCTCCTAGATATAATAACCGTTTCGCCGAGTCCTCTGTCTCAGGCTGACGCCGACTCCGTACCCTCACCGGCTTCTTCCATGATTAGGTCTCCTGAAGAAGTTAGACCCTTCCCCTGAGTTGAAACTAGCTCTGTTTCGGGTCATGGGAGTCAGCATCGAGGAAGACTCGCATTTTAACAGACACACATGAAAAGGAAGAGATTACAGTTAAAAATCAGAAAAAGATCAGACCACCGAAGCAATCTGCGAAGAAACGCAAAAACAGTGCGGCCCGCAGTGACGACGACGAAAAGGACGGAGAAGAGCTTTATTTCACATTGGTTGCCTTGAATGATTCATCAAGCGACGAGTCTCTTCACTGTGGAGAGCTTGGAGAGGACTTCGAGCATTTTGACATAGAAAATGCTCAAGTTGAAAGCTTTGTTCTTGTGAAGTTCGAGCTGAGAAAGTCTAAGAAACGTGATGTTTTCTATATTGGCCAAATCAAAGGAAAAAGTGGAAGTGACTAGGAAGTCTCTCTCCTGCGCAGAAATGGAGAACGATTTGTCTTTCCAGATATTGAAGACAAAGCATTTGTGTCTTCAGATGACATTATTATTGCGCTTCCATCGCCTGCTGCTACCGGCGGGACAGAGCGGACAAAGCGAGGTCTCACTTTCCATTACGGCCTCAGCTGCTACAACATCAGATAAAGAGGGTCCACTTGTGTACATATTATTTGGTTTTAAGATGTCTACGTTTCCGAATTTTTAAGTATATTGCATTTTATTGAAAATTAAGTGCTGTCCGAGCCCACCCCCATAAATTCCGAACTCACCCCACACGATGGGGTGACTTCGGACATTTATGAAACATGAATAATTTGAACTTACTCCCCCACTCTCCCCTAGAGTATCGAGGGGGACTTGTGCTTATTATGTGTTTTGGCACTAACATTTTAATTTTTACGCAAGACAAGAGGCTGAACAAGTAAAAAATTTGTCCTGGGCCCACCCAAATATATAGACTATAAAACACAGCCCCTAGTTCAATGCTGTTCTTCGGGCCGCCTTGGCCCTCAAAGAAATAAGTTTTTCGCCACAGAAAAAAGCAAATCCTGATCAATCTAAAACCAAATCTATACAAAGGAGAAATAACAGGGATGTTTTTCGTTAGTTTTTAAAGGAGGAGGGAATTGGAGGGGCCCTCATCTTAAAAAAAATGAAATAGGGTTTTTATTACTGTTAAAATAACATATTCATGTACAAACTATGACCATACCATTTCAAGGGGGAGAAATCGGAGATGTTTGGGGACCTGGTTCGTTAGTTCTGGAAGAAGGAGAGACTTTGAGGGGCCATGATCCTTGAAAAATAAAATAGGCCTTTCATCACGAAGAGAATAATGTATCCTTTCTAAAAAGAAACTATTTTTGCCAACTCAAGGTGAGAAACCTCAGCCTACTATTAATATTCTTTTTCAGGATGAAATCATAAGTGTTTCAAGGGAAAATAAATATTTATTCCTTTTCACAGGTTCCCATTGAGAACACAACTTGGATTGATCAGTTACTAATCGATTTCTTTGGTGAAGAACCAACGTAAATGGACAGGGCTGACCAATTTTTGGAGGAAATGTTGGAAAATTTTCCCTGTGAAGAACCAGCCAAAACCCCACCAATGGACACACCCTCTCCGTAAGTGAAACTGATAATGACTAATAACAAAATTTTAAGGGAGTGAGAAACCTTGTTCAATGCTATTGGCGAGGGGTCTCCCCCAACCCTCAAAACTAGAGCTAGAGGTCTTACTTTCAGCTTAATAACAGGGACAATCAAATGATGTCAGGAGCTCCCCCCCCCCTTGCGCCTTGAAAGTACAGCGATAGATTACATTTTTGGTTAAATAACAGGGACAATTCAAGGGATGTCCTTTAACTCTAAGGATGTACACCCCTCTTGCATCCCCAATAAAAATGCTAGTGTTACACCCCAGATAAGGCTCGAAAATAAAATTTTAGTTTAATAAGTCGTATTTAAGGATTGTGATCCTTCTCGCATTTAGAGTAACTCTGGGTAGGCTGTTAACTTCAAATACAAATTAATTAAATAGTTAACTTTTTTCAAATGAAAGCCAAGAGTGACATCAAAACTCAAACGACTAAAATAATTTCTTATAGAAAACTAAAGCGTAAAGGCCAGCGTTAGAGGAAAGAGGGTAACTACCCTGATTTACGGAATAATTTCTGGTCGCTGAACTGTTAAGTAGTAGTATAGGGTGCCTACGAATAAGCATCCAGTACCCTTATGAGGGCGTAATACTTCCAAGAGGCTAGTAACTTCCCCCCCCCTCAGGATGTCTGTACAAGCAAACATCTCTGGGCGTTACCAGGAATATAGATTATGTTTTTTAGCTAAATAATATATTCTTTTTAAAGACTAATACTATATTCTATTTCAGCCTAGCATATTCTTTATCAGGGCAAAATCATAAATGTTTCAAAGGAGAAATTATTATTAGTTTTCAGGTTCACCTAACTGTAATATCACCAGCTCAAGGGGTCTACAGTGATGGCACGGAGACCCCTATCCAGTCACCACCTTCAGAATTTTTCGAGAGTCTGAATGCTAGTATGGGCCCGGGGAAAGTCAACAGAAAGAGGTAAGTTCATTATGTGCGGAGGTGAACCCTGTTAATGTACCTCCTCTCATTTTCGATCTTTACGCTCTTGTGAGAGATCTTGGCCTCGATGGAGAATTTTGAATCGCGCGCAAGAAGAGCTTACGCCACAATAGTCTTAAGACTGAATGACTTCTTGAGACTTGATAACTTCATTAATCATGAAGTTTTACTGCTGATAGATTATGTCCGTGTTTTTACATACAATATCCAATATCGTCAATATATCACTTGCAAGGTAAATTTTGCAATAGTCCTATTCATTTTTACACCCAACCTTGGCCCAATCTTTTCTAGCAAATTCATAGTCGACAGCGGCTAATTGATGGTCGTGAATTTAATCATAAAGTGCTTTGACGGGCAGCAAATTTTCCTCACGTAGCCTCAAGGCGGAGTTGTACTACTCATACACGAATATGCCCTTACACGTTAATAAATCACACATTCCATCATCTGGAAAGCGCTGTTTAAGGAGAGGGAAACTATTAAAATAGCCACTTGTCTATACTTGAGCTAATTGACTTGGTGATTTGGGAAAAAAACTATAGAAATCTAAAAACCAGTTCTTGTTCAAGCCTAAATTACCATTACCAGTTGTTTCAAGCTACAAAAATTTACGAAAATGTGGAATTTTGTATATTTTGCCACAAGAAAGATCACGGATGCGTGTTAATTTTTTTTCGAAGGGTAATAGTATCGACCCAGTGGTCCTAGAATGTCGGGAAAGGGCTCTTTTTAACGGGAATTGAAAGTTCTAGTGCCCTTTTTAAGTGATCAAAAAATGGAGGGAACCTATGCCCCCTCCAACGGTCATTTTTTCCTAAAGACACCGGATCAAAATTCTGAGATAGTCATTTTATTCAGCATAGTCGAAAAACCTAATAACTCTGTCTTTGGGGACGACTTAGTCCCCCACAGTCCCCGTGGGAAGGGCTGCAAGCTACAAACTTTGACCAGTGTTTACATATAGTAATGGTTGTTGGGAAGCGCACAGACGATTTCAGGGGGATATTTGGGCTGAGGGGGGTCAAATGAACTTCAATTGAACAGAAATTATTGCGCATATGAGGGATTCACCTCCTCCTAATACCTCGCTCTTTACGCTAAAGTATTTTTAGTAATTTCAACTGTTTATTCTACGGCCTTTGTGATTCAGAGGTCATTCTTAAGGAATCGGGACAAAATTGAAGTTTTAGTGTAAAGAGCGTGGTATTGACTTGGGGGAGAACCCCCTCATACACCTAGTAAAAACATAGCAATATAGAAGTTCGTTAGGTATGTTAATTACATATGTTTTTACAAAAAAAAAAAAATGTTCGTAAAAAATAAAAATTTCTAATTGCCTTTTTAAGTAACCAAAAAATTGGAGAGTAACTAGGCCTCCTCCCCCGCTCCTTATTTTCTCAAAATTGTCCGCTCAAAACTATGAGAAAGCCATTGAGCCAAAAAAATAAATTAATATGCAAATTTTATATTGATTATTCATGTGCGGAGAGCCAAAATCAAAACATGAATTAATTCAAAAGGTTCAGAAATTAAATAAAAAACAAGTTTTTTTTTTACTGAAAGTAAGAAGCGACATTAAAACTTAAAACGAACAGGAATCACTCCGTATATGAAAGGGACTGTTCCTTCCACAATGCCCCGCTCTTTACGCTAAAGTTTGACTCTTTCTCTCAACTCTACTTTTTAAAACAGTAAAAAACTCTTTCTCTCAACTCTACATTTTAAACCAGTAAAAAACTTTAGCGTAAAGAGTGGGGCGTTGAAGAGGGAATAGCCCTATTCATATACCGAGTAATTTCTGTTCGTTTTGATGGCGCTCCTTACTTTCAGTTTAAGAAAACTTTTTTTTTATTTAATTTGTATATCTAAAAGCAAACATAGTAAGTAAATATTTCATAAATAATATTCACCCCCCCAAAATCCTTTTCATTAAATACTTTAGAGGTGTATTAATTATAATTCCGAGGCTAATATAGTACCTTGCTGAAATCTGAGCTAAAGTGACCAACTTTTAATTTGTGTGGCAAGAGGTCTCCTATAGAGACCCTTGAACTTCTGTTCTTCCATTAACCCCTTCCCTCATCATAATTTTTAACACATAGATATGTTGTGTTTTGACCCATGACCAAAAATGGATTATTGAATAAAATTGCCAAAGAGATTTAATGCTAATTATTAGACATTTTGGGATCATAAATATGATTGTACTAATTTCAACACACATATTTGCCAAAGCGTATTTGATTTCCATTGAAGTTTCTAGGCCTTTTGAGCCAGCTATTTAAAAATAAAAGGCTAGTATTGTAACCCAAATTCAGAAAATATTAAACAAATATTTCCCAAACGGTGGACATTGTTAAGATAAAATAAAACATATAAAGTCCTGGATAATTTATTTAACAGATCCTTTTAGTTTTATAAGAATTGAAGAGGGAAATACGCAGAGATGCTTAGGAATTACGACCTAAGAAAACTTCATCAACATTCGGGAAGGATGAGGTTTACCAAACTGTGGAAATAGACAAAATGATTCATTTCACTTGGGTTTTTGTAAGGAAATAAATGAATTTTGGAAGTTTTTTCCATGGAGGAGTGACTAAAAGCGGAGAAATGGTTGGATCCTACATTCAACGATAGGAATTTTACAGGGATAAAGAAGTTAGGTGGGGTGGTTGGTTACAGTATGGCAAAAAGAGACCTTTTTCTTCATCATAAATAAAAGCAATTAAATTTGACTTTTTTTTCACAGAGTACTTGACAAAAAGGCTGAATAAAAATAGGGAACTTACGATATAGACCAAGCTTTACTGAAGCAGTTACAGGTTGTATGAGATTTGAATTTGAGGCTTCACAGGTCAAAAGAACTCCTGAATGGTGGCGTTGAAGCGCGTTAATACGAAGTCGTAATTTCCTAATATCTCCCGATGTTATCTCTTCAACCGCGTCAATTGGTTTATTATCTTCCAACCAAAGCAACCGTGGAGATGGATCACCTAAAGAGTCAAGAATAAGTGTTTAAATTAACACTTTTTTTTAGCTGAATTACTTGCAGTAGTCGTATATACTCAATTCACATGGTTTTGACATTTCAATCAGATATTTTCAAATACTAATTTCAGCATTAAGTCTAGAATCATATTATTGTTGTTGTTTAGTTTTATAGAATAATATCTAGTAAGGCTGTATTTCCTAAGGCATGGGTGACACTGCCCGCAATCTTTTATATTCAGGCTTGTAGAATCTTATTTTTAAATATTGTTTATAGCTTTTGTTCATTTATATCAATTATGTTTTAATACGGTCATATCGATTTATATCAATAGCTTACTTTAACCATTTATATAAGTTTTATTGTTAATCGGTTTATTCTTCTTTAGTTTTATTTATTTATTTCAGTAAATTTTATTTATTTATATCAACTTTATGTAATTTTGTAATTTCATTTTACGTCTTTATTTGTTCATCAATTCATTTATTCGATTCAATTCGGGGCTTCTTTCAACTTCTTCATTACTTTCAAATGAAATTTAGTCACCCCTTAGTCCGTGTTTTCTTAATTTTGCTACTTTAGAAAATAGAATGGCAAAAAAGCGATATATTTATTATGAGCTAAAAAATGAGATTGGTAAAATATTGACTAAAACCAAAGAAATTCACAAATCTTTATAACATAGTTACATGTTGTTTCAAAATTTTTAAAATCACCATGCTGGGGAACATCCTAAGAACATTTATATTCAGAAAATCATTTTTAAAAATATTGAATGGGGTAAAAATAAAATTCTCTTTGTGTCCAGGTACATCCACTGGGAGTATCCGCAGGCCTAAAACTTTTGCAAATTAGAATATTGTATCTGAGCATCGAAGAAAAATCAGCAACTCCATATTTAATTGTTTCAAAGATTGCAATCCTTGTCAGGGATTTCATTGATTCTAAAGCCAAATATTAGTGATATTGTTAGTTTTTGTTTCAATGAATATCCAAAAGACTTTATTGATAATTAAACTATTTATGATTATCTTTAAAAGTCTTGTTTTTTTCAGTGAGATATTAAAGACATATATTGTAATTAAAAAACTGCATGTTAAACTTTCGTGTAAAAGTAGAAGTGTGGCCTAAATAAAAGAAACAACAAAATTCTTTCAACCAAAGTACTCCAGCCCTCTATTCTTCCCAGTATACCAAACTTTTACTTGTGTTTTACTGAAAGAAATTTAGAATATAAACAAATTAAGCCTACCGAGAATCAGAAGTGCTTTATTTACTTATTACCTTGCATGATATTTAAATTAAAATTTCATTGATTAAAGCAAACACAAATGATAAAGCTCTTTCAGTCTAAGATATTGTGGTCACAAGTTGAAAATATTTTCTTGAGATTTATTCACGAAGTGTTATTAAAAAAAAGAGATCAAGTTCGGTCTAAACAGTGGAGCGTGGCAAAACAAATAGGCCTACGGCAACCCCCTCGTGCTTAGGACAGTCTTTCTTGTTTAAAATTCTAACTTCACTTTTCACTTTCATTTTTCTTAGTTTCCAGGGTTTATATAATTTTAATTATAGCACCTTATAACCACATTAAGGGTTTTTCTACATATGAAGGACCTATTGTCCTCATGTCACCACCCACCCCTCCATTTCTGACAGCAGTTTCTAAAATTAGCAGAACAAAACTTCAAGAATGAAAGAACTTCACAAAAAAATCCAGTGAAAAATACTCAAATTAGGCTACACCTAGCCTACATTAGGAAGGGAAAAGACATTCACAGCTCTTCAAGTTTTTCACGATTGCAAAATGTTCTCACAGAATTTTTCCGAATTTTGACACAAAATACATTTACTGAATAATCAGTAGCCCCCTACTTTACTTTTGAGTATCGTTTCTCATTCCCTCTTACAATTGGCAAAAAACCATGCACTTACTACATTAATATACAAGTAACAAAAGGTTAAAAAGAATCAAACTATTCAACAAGAAAATGAATGTCTGTAATCCGTTCATTCCTTATGAGCTGGGAAAGATCGAACCCGCAATGCACACAGCCCTCAGAAAATACGACATTGCAGAAATTGCCTTTCAATTTTTTTAAAGCAATTGGTTATCCAAAATCGTAACTAAATAATATTTTAGAAATGAAAAGGCAGTGTTTGCGATTTTTCAGCATAAAATAGCCAAAAAACACTGCCATTTTGTGAAAAATCTTTTATTACTTAAAAAGAATACAAGAGCTTTTAATTTCCTTGGACTCTCTGTGACATGCAACGGATTCTACTAGTTCTGCCTAATCGTTATTTGTGTTGAAAGGTAGCCACGGTTACAACCGGTATGGCTATTACAAGTGTAAAACCTGTGGGGGAGTAAATGCCACAGTAATTCGCCCACTGTGTCATTGGTCTGCTAGAACACCAATATTGATTTTACACTCAAGTTAGGTCATGTACGTTTAGTTACACACTGTAACCTAATAAAATCTATTTTTTTAAATTTATTTTTTCATATATAAAATCTAATTTTTCAAATTTATTTTTTCATACATAAAATCTATTTTTTCAAATTTATTTTTTCATATATAAAATCTATTTTTTCAAATTTATTTTTTCATATATAAAATCTATTTTTTCAAATTTATTTTTTCATATATAAAATCTATTTTTCAAATTTATTTTTTCATATATAAAATCTATTTTTTCAAATTTATTTTTTCATATATAAAATCTATTTTTTCAAATTTATTTTTTCATATAAAAAATCTATTTTTTTAAATTTATTTTTTCATATATAAAATCTATTTTTTCAAGAGAATATTTTTCTTGTTACAGAGAGCTGATTTAAGATTTAAAGTTCTCATTTAAAATCTGTTAATTCGAAAATTATTCAATTTAGATCAATCTGCTTAACCTTAAAAGGGGCAATTTGAAAAGGTCCTACAAAGTTCCCTTAGTCGTACGAATGAGTTATTTATTTATCACTGTGGCATTCTGCAGTTTAAATTACGTAATCTATTTATAAAAATGTGTCTTACATTATGCACAGCATCTAAACAATATTTAAACTAGTTCTTAGTTTCTTCACGTGTATCCAGATTTTGAATATTTGCATCTAGTCATACAGATTGCTTTGTTTACTTTCCAGAAACTATTTAAGTTTTCCCTCGGGAATATTCTAAGTCATTCTCTGCATTCAAAAGTTTAAAAATATGATGTCTTAAACTTGGGAATATTTATGGTTTATCCTTATTTTGGTTTATCCATGAAAGTTCCAATGTTGAAAAGTTGAAAAAGAATATTTTAGAGTTGCAAATACAATCTTGGACAAATCAAAGAATTGAAATTTTGTTTATTAATACCAAAAAAACGAAAAAAAAACATTTTAGACTTGCATGGTAAACCAGTATTGCAACGACAGAGAAACAGAAGACTTACTTGTAATAAAAAAAGATGTAAAAAAAAGTTTTGGTTCTTTTACCGGCTCAAAGTTCCAAGCAAAAAATTAATCAGGCTTTGCATCAAATCTGTATTATCTCTCTTTAAAATTTAATCTAATCAATAAGATAACAGAATATTCAAACTTAATTAGCAAATGAAAATTGCCTTCGCTACATCAATCTTTGGCTACTGGAATATACCTCCAAAAAGCAAAATAAAAGGGGTAGGATGAGAAAGTGAAGTGAAAAACGCGCGAATATTCCACTAATGGTTTAGCTGGAACAAAAATTACACAGAGAAAATACACTGCAAAAAATTACGTATCCACCGTAGATACTGGTACATAAAAAATGTAGTCTCCACTTAGGCCGATTACTCAGTAGGACAGATGCTCTTACCTTCTTTGTTTAATGTGCGCACAAAACTTACAAATTTCCCTAATCTGAGGGTTTCCAGTACAATTGTGTTTCATAGAAATTTAAGATAGTTACTGGTAATAGTTTGACCTCATACAACATATCTTTTCTTCAGAAATACTTGCCCATGATTGTGAATAATATTCATCAAGTCCTTTCTTTGAACGAAATAGAAAGATCCATCTATCAATATTGAAGGTTTTACAATCGAACGAGTCTCTTTAGAATATGGCTATCTGTCTGCTAAAAAAGCGATGTCATTCCATTGTCTGACTTTTATTGCTTTTAGAAACTTTTCTATTGCTAGTAGGATAATCTGAACTGTATTTACAATGTATCTGACCTTGATTTGACCTTGATGTCTATAATATAATGCAGCTGCTAATGCTGAATTGAAAAAAAATTATGCTATAAAAAAAATCATTGAATAAGAGTACCCTTTAAGGCTAAAACCTTACACCAACTTCCTGCTTGATTTGGTTGTTACAGATTTTATTCATCAGAAGAAAGTCTTACAGTATTTAAGAAGGTTATCGTAGATGACTCATTTCAAAAGAAATTGCAAGACAAAACTAGAGAGATTGTGCCTAGGTTTCACAGGTTTACGTCTTTGACGTCTTTACAACAGTCTAACGCAGCAATTTAATAATCTTCAGAATAAGATCATTGATTCTTGATTTGAGCCACTCTTGTGATAACTATTTTGATATATATATTTTTTCATTATATGTTCATTTGTGATATATATATATATATATATATATATATATATATATATATATATATATATATATATATATATATATATATATATATATATATATATATAGAGAGAGAGAGAGAGAGAGAGAGAGAGAGAGAGAGAGAGAGAGAAAGAGAGAGAGAGAGAGAGAGGGCAGAGAACACGGCGGCTTCACCACCGGGACCTGGTACTCGGCACGTGACAGGATTCTATATAAGGATTCAAACTGTCGTTTGTCTTTTTCAGTAGACAATTTGAGCCTTTTCTTGATGTCATAGTGTCCAAATGAACTTTAAATTAAAAACAGTGTCTGTGTAAAATTAGTTTTTTTTTTATTGGACATTTAACTTTTG
The DNA here is from genome assembly GCF_032884065.1 of Artemia franciscana. NCBI lineage: Eukaryota > Metazoa > Arthropoda > Branchiopoda > Anostraca > Artemiidae > Artemia > Artemia franciscana. Next base: position 9,130,214 of record NC_088876.1, read on the forward strand.
CATTGGCGTCTATGTATGTAGGTATGTATCAATTTATTGACCATCGTAAATTTAGAATACAACACTGATAGAGTATAAAGAAAGAAAAGTGAAAGAAACAAATAAATTCTGCCAAATAAAAACAGAACCAAAACAAAGGTGAACTGTCAGGAAAAAAGAAGAAAAAGAAAAAGAAATACAAATAAGGGCAATTATATGTAAGACCAGATACATTATTAACGAAGGGCAATTTCAGAGGTACTTTCACTAATAATCTGCCTCCAATATCTCTCGTTTTGTTTTTTGCGCCGTGGACTCTAGACTAGCAACTCCATACCCCGAGGATAGGGAGCTGTCGTTAGTTCAGAGACGCAGCCGTAGCAAACATTTCGCCCACTTGAAGAAACACTTCCATGTTTCTACAAGTGGATGCGGAACAGCAAATGCGTTATAAATGCTAGCTAAGATACGGCGGTTAAATTTAAATTCTAACACAACTAGTAAACCGCAACTAGTTCAAAAGTTGACGCAGGGCGCGAGGATTTGACCCAATCGGTGCACCAAGATGCCTCAATGTATCTTGTGCTTTAATAGCTTGCTCACTTAACCGAAGATTTTTCAGGCAATCTGAATTGTAATTAAACACCAAAAAAAATGTAGTCTCCACTTAGGCCGATTACTCAGTAGGATAGATGCTCTTACCTTCTTTGTTTAATGTGCGCACAAAACTTACAAATTTCCCTAATCTGCCTTAACAATGATCTTATAACCTTTGCCACAGAAGATTATATCCAATTCCGAAAAATCCAGTCAACTATAGAAAAAGTTCTACTTTCTTTTATCCATACTTAAAACCTTCTAATATTTTAATAAACTTTCTTAATACTTTCTAATACGGAGAGACTCCTACACTGTAAAACTCAGGACTCAATTTTTCTGCTAATTTCACTATTTCTTTTTATCCTCAAAATTTTACATTTGTCTCATTATTCCCGGAAAACAGCCGATTTCCGTATTTTTCTCTAGTTTTTATATTACATTAGGCGAGACCTAGACACCCTTTCATCAAAGGTAGCTTCGCTCATACAACGTGTCGTTCCTAGCTAGAGTCTAGCTCATCAAATTTTAAATTTGTAATTCTTAAAATCCGTCCTTCCGCAAATTTTATTGTCTTTTAGCTCTGGACTAAATCCACCAGTATCTTTGGAAAACGTGGATTCTTTTAGCTATCTCCCGATAGCTTTCCTTTAATCGTTGCCGCCAGCTTAAGGCGAGAGGGGGGTCCCTAATCCACTTCCACCACAATTTAGAGATCTTCAACGCCACCAGAGTAACTTAGTGGTACCTCGGGGGTCAGGGTAACTTTAACGTGCCAAGAATTCTAATGTCCTGGCCGTGTCGGTTTTCAAGAACCGGCAGGGTTCTGACAAGTGTACTTCTCCCAAGTTACGAAAGTTCCACGCTAATTGACCCAAGACGCCACGCCTAATGTCACGTACATTAAGATCCAACGACTCTATATCTTTCCCTTACTTAAAGATAAACTATTATCACAGTGCTTTCTCTGTGATCCAACTCTCTCTCTGTACCCAGGGAACCTATCTCACTCAAGGCTAATCAAAAGAAGTCAACAGTAGAAAATAATAACCGTAATTGTTTTTCAAACCATAGTTTATACAAGAACTGAAAAAAAACACACTTTTTGCCACCCAACAAAACAAAATCACAAGATCGCATCGTGCGAAGTCCAGCCAATCCAAACCCTCAGCGGGTGCGACGCAAAAGCTAGAATATGTGGGCTGATTCTCGCTATCACCCCACTCAATTTCAACTAAGGCTGCCGTCCAAAAATGCTTTTTTTGTTTTTAGCAGGAATTAGTCACCCTTGTAACTACACAGTTAAAATCCAATTAATTTAACTGTCTACAAGAATGAATTGCTGTAAAGAGAAAACTAAGGATTGCAAGCCAAAGGAAAGTGGGGTGGGGATTACAAGAAATCCCAGAGTGGGTATAATTCAAAGAAGCCAAAAAAAGGACATTTATTTTACATAAAAAACAAGGGATGGAGGTCCCAACAAATAGTGTTGTAAGCACCGATCTCCGCAGAGCACCACAAGCAACTGATAGTGTTGATGAAATTGATGTAGTCACAAGAGCATACGGCTTTCGATTGGCAAGAAATCCACGTAAAAAGCTAGTGCAGGTCCTCAAACTCATTAAAACTAAAATTTAGGCAAAAGAAATTCCTGACTAACACTTTAAAAAGCTTTTGTTAGATCCAAAAGTATCGCTGCAACCTTATAATCCTCAGCATAATGTGTAATTGATTATGCTTGTTAAATATATTATGATGGCTTATCTGAATCCAAACAATGTAAGACTAAAAGTATTACGACCCTCAAGATAACACAGTAATCTATTTGCATAATATTTTTCTAAAATGCTTGACTTAATAGGAAGCACAGAACCTGGCCTACAGATTTCTAATTTTGCAAAATCTCCACCTTTGTGCACCGGTGTAACTTGAGCTATCCTTAAAATAAAAGGGGATAGTCCCCTTTTCTCAATAACAAATTTATGTTATTAGCCGATATTGTTGTATAACAGTCAATCTGACATAAACATATGATTTATAAGCAAAAGATTATTACAAAAATACGTACACATAAATAAAAAGTAGGTTTATTTGTGTTTCATTTTCAGATGTAAGTTTAAGGGATAATATAATTTCTTAGGAAAACAAATAAAAAATTGAAAAAGCAAAAATCGTTTTCTGTGAATCGGCCATAGAAGTGTATTTAAGTTTTGGCTTCTGAATTCATTCCACTGAATCTTTCTTCCCTCAAGTTTACCTAGGTGTGAATGAAAATCGTATTTAAAGTTTGGTTACTTTCAAAAGAACGAAAGGAATTTTCAAATTCCTTTGGAGTAAGTTTAAAGTTTAGCTTATGCCGTGACCATGCTCAAAGAGATTTGGCATAGTTACACTGAAAAAGTGATAGAACTGTACTAGCGAGAGTTTTTTTTTCGGCTCGTTATACACCTTCATAATCAAGTTGAGCAAATCATGGGGGTAGGAATATACTTGGGGAAAAGGGTAGTATTTTTGTTGGAGAAAATAAAAAGAAAGATGTAAAACAATAGAATTTTGTGAAAAGTATCAATAGATAAAAACCTACTGAAATATTTAAAAGAGAAAAGCAACCATATCCTAAATATATGGTTAAGCAAGCAGAAAACTGCTGTTCAGAACGGATTTAAATGGGGGAAATGGGTTTTTAATTTAAATACCACTCATAGCTAGGCGATATTAAAAGGAAATGTTCTTACATTTTATTATAGGGAATAATAAATATTAGTTGTTTGAATTGTCAAAGAAAAAAATCCAGACGAATATTAGGTAGTCTCAAAAGTGTAGTCAATCTGTCATAAAAGAAAACAAACATTGAATAAAAGAGTTTATAGGCATGAAATGAGATCTGTTTACCTCCTTCGGCATGACAAGTCAAATCCAACCGCTCTTCTTCCCTTAAGCCTTCCAACACCGAACTTAAAATTGCTCCATCCGATCTTGTTAGCCAGACTTTCCTCGGAGGAACTGAAAAACAATTTTTTTCATATTTTCTCCTAGCACTCTCGCCATAATTTAATCTGACACAAAAGCTGAGGATGAAACTAAGAAAAGACAAAGCTCTAGATCAGTGTAGTGTGAAACTCAAATGAGAACCGTTAACTAAGGACTCCTGAAAAATTACAATCATTTAGAAAAGATATATTTCTAAAATATAAAATATGGTGTACTGGGTATAATTACGTTTTTTTGATGAGTTATACAAGTAAAATATGTTTTGGTATGCAGGGCATAATCACGTTTCTTCGACAAGTTAAAAACATGTAAAAGATGTTAAGGTGCAAATAGGTGAAAACAATACCAAATTTCGATCAGAGCTCAGCTGAGGGGGCCTGATCACCCTCCAATCTTTCTTCAAAATATCCTTAACGTGGCTTGAATAGTTTCAACTTAATACCCTCACTCATTCTTTAGATATTGCTAATATTACCTTTTTCAAAACCAGTACGCACATGGTGTATTTTGATTTTGATCAGCACCCCTCCTTAATTAGCTTAATTTCCTTAAGTTTTCTTTAATTCCTTACATGTTAATAATGAGCAACTGGTATAACTAAAATCCCTTCCCCAGATTTTTTTGGGGGAGGGTTTCTACCCTGGAGGCATCGTTTTATTTACCGTTGAGCTATATTGAAAAAAATAGTTTTCTGAAAATTTTGATCTGCTGTATTTAGGAAAAAAGGGCGCTTGGGGCTAGTTGACCTGTGATCAGTTTTGACGCTTGAAACGGGCACTAAAAATTTCGATTTCTATTCGAAAAAGCCACCTTCGAAGTCTATACGAACACCTCTTTCATAAGAACCATATATGTCTTGATTGGGCAGCTTGCATAACTTACAGCTCTTGCCTTGTGGGCGGGGGCACGGGGGTTGCCAAACTCAGAAGAGTAGCTATTTGATCGTTAGACTATTTTGAACGAAAAGACTATCTTTAAATTTTGGTTGGATGCATTGGGGGGAAAAAGGGAGTTAGAGAGTGGGAGGATGGTTCCCCTTTGATCACTTTGGATTCTTTAAAAGGGAACTAGAACTTTTGATTTGCATGTGAAAGAGCTCCCTTCAAAGTTTATACGACCACCCATTCCATAAAAACCATTCCACAAAAACCATATAATGGGAAACTTGCATAGCTTACAGTCGTTGCCGCGTAGCTTTGGGGGGTTTTGTCAACCCCAGAGGCATAGTTATTTACTTTTTTGACCATTTTGAACAAGATGGTATCTCAAAATTTGGATCAAGTCTATTTGAGGAAAACGGGCGTGGGTGTGGGATTAATTACCCTCCGATCATTTTTCACTCACAACAGGGCACTAGAGCCTGTGATTTCCAATTGAATGAACTCCATCTGAAGTCTAAAGGACCTCACCTCCTAAAAAGAGCGTATATGCTAAAATAAGCAACTTGAATAACTTACCACCATTTTCCCGGAAGCTCTCGGTAAAGGGGGATGTCAAACTCGGGAGAATAGTTATTTGACTTTCAGACAAAGTTGAGCAATATTTCCATCTCAAAATTTTGATCGGAAGCATTTGGAGAAAACAGTCTTGGGGGCTGGTTGCCCTCCGATCAATTTTGACTCTTAAGAAGGGTACTAGATAATCTGACTCCCAATCGAATGAGGCCCACATGAAGTTTCTGTGGAAAAAAAATAACAAAACATCGAAGCCTTATGAATCTTCGCTATACGCAACGTTACAGCATTGCTGTTAATGAGGAAGAATGAATAAATTTATTATAACTAACTCTTGATGTCTCTTACGGTCATTTTTCCCCGATCATTATGAAACTCTTAAAACAAAGCAGGGTTATGTTGAGCAAGTCAAAGCAAGTGCAAAGGAGTTTGATTCAAGGAGTCGATGACCAAAATTTCGTAGAAGGAGGGGGTAAATTAAAGATATTTGAATATCAGAAATAATGATGAATATCAGAGCTATCTTTTTACTTAATGATGGGGAGGGTAAACCCGTGGAAAATTTGTATGACTCGATTCGTGGGAACATGAGGGTTTCCAGTACAATTGTGTTTCATAGAAATTTAAGATAGTTACTGGTAATAGTTTGACCTCATACAACATATCTTTTCTTCAGAAATACTTGCCCATGATTGTGAATAATATTCATCAAGTCCTTTCTTTGAACGAAATAGAAAGATCCATCTATCACTATTGAAGGTTTTACAATCGAACGAGTCTCTTTAGAATATGGCTATTTGTCTGCTAAAAAAGCGATGTCATTCCATTGTCTGAATTTTATTGCTTTTAGAAACTTTTCTATTGCTAGTAGGATAATCTGAACTGTATTTGCAATGTATCTGACCTTGATTTGACCTTGATGTCTATAATATAATGCAGCTGCTAATGCTGAATTGAAAAAAATTATGCTATAAAAAAAATCATTGAATAAGAGTACCCTTTAAGGCTAAAACCTTACACCAACTTCCTGCTTGATTTGGTTGTTACAGATTTTATTCATCAGAAGAAAGTCTTACAGTATTTAAGAAGGCCATTGTAGATGACTCATTTCAAAAGAAAATGCAAGACAAAACTAGAGAGATTGTGCCTAGGTTTCACAGGTTTACGTCTTTGACGTCTTTACAACAGTCTAACGCAGCAATTTAATAATCTTCAGAATAAGATCATTGATTCTTGATTTGAGCCACTCTTGTGATAACTCTTTTGATATATATATTTTTTCATTATATGTTCATTTGTGATATATATATATATATATATATATATATATATATATATATATATATATATATATATATATATATATATATATATATATATATATATATATATATATATATATATATATATATATATATATATCAAACAGTTCGTGGTAACGAACTGTAGTAAGGAGCGACCCGGCTCAATAGTAACCAAAACTCTAAAAAATAGAATTTTGATATCAATAGCTACATCAAAAGAATCGCATTTTAATGCTGATTTTAAATATATAAGTTTCATCAAGTTTAGTCTTACCCATCAAAAGTTACGAGCCTGAGAAAATTTGCCCTATTTAGGGAAATAAGGGGAAACACCCCCTAAAAGTCTTAGGATCTTAGCGAAAATGACACCATCAGATTCAGCGTATCAGAGAACCCTACTGTAGAAGTTTCAAGCTCCTATCTACAAAAATGTGGAATTTTGTATTTTTTGCCAGAAGACAAATCACGGGTGCGTGTTTATTTGTTGTTTTTTTTTTTGTTTTTTTTTTTTTCTTTTCCCCAGGGGTCATCGTATCGACCAAGTGGTCCTAGAATGTCGCGAGAGGGCTCATTCTAACGGAAATGAAAAGTTCTAGTGCCGTTTTTAAGTGACCAAAAAAATTGGAGGGTATCTAGGCCCCCTCCCACGCTCATTTTTTTCCCAAAGTCAACGGATCAAAATTTTGAGATAGCCATTTTGTTCAACATAGTCAAAAACCATAATAACTATGTATTTGGGGATGACTTACTCCCCCACAATCCCTGGGGGAGGGGCTGCAAGTTACAAACTTTGACCAGTGTTCACATATAGTAATGGTTATTGGGAAGTGTACAGACGTTTTCAGGGGGATTTTATTTTGTTTGGGGGTGGGGCTGAGGAGAGGGGGCTATGTTGGAGGATCTTTCCTTGGAGGAATCTGTCATGGGGGAAGAAAAATTCAATGAAAAGGGCGCAGGATTCTCTAGCATTACTATAAGAAAACAATGAAAAATAAACATGAAAACGTTTTTTCAAATGAAAGGAAGAAGTAGCATTGAAACTTAAAACGAACAGAGATTATTACGCATATGAGGGGTTCTAAAAATACTTTAGCATAAAGAGCGAGGTATTTAGGAGGAGATAAATACCTCGCTCTTTATGCTAAAGTATTTTTAGTAATTTCAACTATTTATTCTACGGCCTTTCTGATTCAGGGGTCATTCTTAAGGAATTGGGACAAAACTTACGATTTAGTGTAAAGAACGAGGTATTAACGAGGGTACAAACCCCCTCATATACATAATAATAATTAAAGAATATAAAAGTTTGTTACGTAAGTTAATTCTAAAGTTACGTATATTTTTTGCTAATAAAAAAATTCGTTAAAATTAAAATTAATAGTTGCCTTTTTATGTAACCGAAAAATTGCATGGCAACTAGGCCTCCTTCCCCATCCCATATTTCTCAAAATCGTATGATCAAAACTAAGAGAAAGCCATTTAGCCAAAAAAGGAATTAATATGCAAATTTAATTTGAATAGTTTACGTGTGGAGAGTCAAAATCAAACATGCATTAATTCAAAAACGTTCAGAAATTACATAAAAAAAAACTAGTTTTTTTAACTGAAAGTAAGGAGCGACATTAAAACTTAAAACGAACAGAAATTACTCCGTATATGAAATGGATTGTTTCCTCCGCAATCCCTCGCTCTTTACGCTAAAGTTTGACTCTTTGCCACAATTCTGCTTTTTAAAACAATTAAAAGCTTTAGCGTAAAGAGCGAGGGATTGCGGAGGAAACAATCCATTTCATATACGGAGTAATTTCTGTTCGTTTTAAGTTTTAATGTCGCTCCTTACTTTCAGTTAAAAAAACTAGTTTTTTTTTATGTAATATATATATAGAGCCGAGAACACGGCGGCTTCACCACCGGGACCTTGTACTCGGCACGTGACAGGATTCTATATAAGGATTCAAACTGTCGCTTGTCTTTTTCAGTAGACAATTTGAGCGTTTTCTTGATGTCATGATGTCCAAATGAACCTTAAATTAAAAATAGTGTTTGTGTAAAATTAGTTTTTTTTTTATTGGACCTTTAACTTTTGCATCGGCTTCTATGTATGTATGTATATATCAATTTATTGACCATCGTAAATTTAAAATACAACACTGATAGAGTATAAAGAAAGAAAAGTGAAAGAAACAAATAAATTCTGACAAATACAAACAGAACCAAAACAAAGGTCAACTGTCAGGAAAAAAGAAGAAAAAGAAAAAGAAATACAAATAAGGGCAATTATATGTAAGACCAGATACATTATTAACGAAGGGCAATTTCAGAGGTACTTTCACTAATAATCTGCCTCCAATATCTCTCGTTTTGTTTTTTGCGCCGTGGACTCTAGACTAGCAACTCCATACCCCGAGGATAGGGAGCTGTTGTTAGTTCAGAGACGCAGCCGTAGCAAATATTTCGCCCACTTGAAGAAACACTTCCATGTTTCTACAAGTGGATGCGGAACAGCAAATGCGTTATAAACGCTAGCTAAGATACGGCGGTTAAATTTAAATTCTAACACAACTAGTAAACCGCAACTAGATCAAAAGTTGACGCATGGCGCGAGGATTTGACCCAATCGGTGCACCAAGATGCCTCAATGTATCTTGTGCTTTAATAGCTTGCTCACTTAACCGAAGATTTTTCAGGCAATCTGAATTTTAATTAAACACCAGGAACTCAGTCTTACTCTCATTAAATCGAAGACCGATGCGTTTATGCTCTTTATAGAGAATTTCAAAATATTCCATACTTCTAAAGATTTTCTACTAATACCAAGGATGTCATCAGCATATTTAGCTGGCGAAACATCAATACCTTTAAACATACATGTGGTCAGAACGTCCTGTTATGGCACAATGACAGTATTATTAAACAGGTGCGGAGAAGTAACAGCGCCCTGTCTAATACCCTTTTTTACTGGAATTGAAGGAATAAGTTCCACTATGCCAGGTGAGATGGTGACCTTAAGTCTGGAATTTAGCTTTTTATACATATCACGTATCAATTTGATGACAGAAATATTAACTTCACGCTTATAGGCAGTCAATAATAATACGGATAAACACCCGAGTCGAAAGCTCTGGGTTATATTATTTTCATAAGCGTGTAGAAGTAAATTAGCAATCAAATTGTGAGCATGGTCGCGACCTATTCCTTTCTTGAAGCTAAATTGGTTACCGGTGTATAATCCTTATCAGATGTTTTGTCAAAAGTTTGTAACTCAAAAACTTCGCTCAAAACCGATGACACCGTAATTGGCCTAAACGAAGACTTCTGGTCCAATAGACTTTCTTCTTTTTAATAGCAAGATTATTACTCCAGTACTGAACAAATCAGTAGCTATACCATAACAGAATATGAAAGAGCGAAAGCAAGAAAGAGCAAGGTCAGATTCTTTTTCAGGAGACCCACATCCTACATGCTTTGGACAGAGGCTATCAACACCACGAGAAGTTTTCGTTTTTTAGTAGCTTAGAAATGCACTCAGTAACCGTGGATCGAGTAACAATAAAACGGATCTCATCAATTGATTGGCCTAATCAACCATCAAGCTCGCTTTCATATGTGGCTTTTCTTGATAGTTCAGCTACTGATTTAGCCTGGTGTTGTCTAAGCACTTTCGTGAAAGTCGCTTTGTTTTCAAACGAATTTCGTTTACCAAATTTTGCCGTGGCACAGCACAATCTTTACAGACACGTAATCAGAATTTCAATTAGTACAATAATCAGCGACATTAGGGCTGCATGACTAACCATACTTCTCAGTTTCAAGATGTACTTTTCGTATTGGTATACAAGCACGCTTGGCAGCTCGTAGAGCATGAACAATCTCTGCACAGTAAATATTCAGCAAGGTTTGCTTTTCTGCAGAGGGTACTAGTTTTTTGGGAAAGCAGATGAAACGGCACTTTATCTTTTTCAACATAGAATCTCCAATAGCCCGGAATGCAAAAATATCTACACAAGCCCAGTCGGTGGTTTTATGCCATTTACTATCATTCTCTGGACTTGGGTCACTCGGTGCAATAATTTGAACAGGGAATATATTACTAATAAGCATATGGTCTGAGGTTTGGAAAGTGGAGACAAGTGAGGATCTGGAGTCTGGTTTTGTATTCGACGAACATATGAAAATTCCAGAGAAGAGGTACTGTCAAAATTATGGATATATGTGAAACCTTGGGCATTCTCGACCACCAAGAGCTGAGGGCACATACTGTTCATAATATTTGTACGACTGTTACTGTCATCAAAAAGGTTACAGTTCATATCACCAGCAAGGAATACTGCTAGGTTTTGCACTTCACAATCAGCCACGAGGGAACTGACAAGGTGGCAAGCTTGATCAAATTGTCTTTCAGATATAGCATAACGGTAATCGGTGGGTAGATACACTGAGACCACCACAAAATTCAGAAATTGGACTGCCATAGAATAGTCACTGTCGCAGAAGTATGGAATAAGGACACTTCTAGCAAGAATAGATGTACCTCCACTCGGCCAATCAGCCCCGGAGTGTCAAGTGTCACGACTTACTAAGGTAGTAGAAGAGACGGTGTTCAGCAAACATAGACTCATGGCAGTGAGAAGATGCTCTTTTAGGCAGAGAACGTCATTTGTGCCACATAGAGTTTGGATTATTGGTAATTTCAATAAGAAGCCTCCATTAAAAGTCCATGATGCTTTCTCATTTGCCATATTTTCTCATTTTTTAAAGAGGCTCAAAGACTTACCCTGACTTAAATGAACTAAAAGTATTAATGGAGGCATGATATCATGATGGTTCTCTAAGCAGACCTAAGGATTGTTACGTTTGATTCCTAGGCATCTTGCTTGAAGAAAATCTTTCCTTCAAGCATCATATTGACCTGATTAAAATGAAAGTCTCCTGGAGTCTCGGAATCCTTCTAAAGCTCAAACACATATTTCCAGGGTCGATTCTTAGAATCTGCTAAAATATTAAGATATTAATATTCTGTATTCGTATCTGTAAAAGATACGTAATCGTATTTGTAAAAGAACGACAAGAGAAAGAAAGGTAATAAAGAAAAGAGGTGGCCGAAAGGGTGCACCGCGAATACATAAGAAAAGTATAGGCCGAAATAGATAAAAGTAAAAGAAATAGAGAGGAGTTAGAAAGGACTAGAGAAACTCGTAGAATTACTAATAAGGAGGCTGATAGAATAGCCAGAGAAAAAAGGGAGGCTAATAGAATAGCAAGAGAACGAAAAGAAGAGAAGGATAGAATAAATATAGAGAAGAAAGAGAGAGAGATCACCAAGAGTTTTAGAGAACCATGATAAGTCTATTAAAAGCCCACTGGGGAATTCCAGAAAGTGAAATTTCATCAAAACTAACTTCTAGGCTATCGGATGACCATAAAAATTTGCGAAAGGATCAATTGAGGAAGAGTGAAAATGATCAGACAATAAATACTAAGACAGAAAAACATACTACTTCTTTGACTGTGCAGGGAGGCGGATCGGGCCATAAAACAAAATTAGAGGCTAAGCCATACTGTTGGAACAACGAAATGCTTGATCCTCCAATTTGAAATGTGAATAACCAGGAAAAATTGGGTGCGGAAGTGGCTCGGCCACATAATATTGAAAATAAGACACACAAAATTGATTTTTCGGGAAAATTTTCAGAAAATAGTAAACTTCAAAGTACATGTACCAAATATGAGACGCCGACAAGTATATGCCAAAATAAAGCACTAATTATGCCCGAGAAAAATCGTACGTGCTTTTCCTCAGAAAGCTTGAGAATTTTTTGTACAATATGAGAAACCCAATGTGGGAGTTCAATTTCCATTCAATGACGATTTATTTAATACTGCGGCAAAAGGAAAGTAAACTAAAAGGGAGAAAAGAAATATTAATCACAAATACAATAAACAGATGCAGTAAAAGATAGTGGACACTGGAATCCAATTCAAATTTAATGATGATTTAATTTGCGCGATTGGAAAATTTGGAAAAAGTACAGATGAGAAAAAAAAATATTAAAAAGAAACAAAATGGTCGGATTCAGTCTTCAGTAGTGGAAATTTTATTTGGGAGCATTACAAACTGACGAGAAGAAAAAACAGCTTAGGGGGAACGAAGAGGTCCAAGACTTAGTGGGAAAATTACAAAACTACAGTAAAACAAAAAACTTAAGAGGGAGGAGAAGATCCATGACCTGTTAAGAAAAACCACAGATATTCATAAAATAAAATTGAATGGACTACACCGAATTCCGGAACTTTTGTCCAGTAACTCTATTCGGGTTTTCAACACTTGGGGATCGACAATCATTTCCTGCAATTCTTATTCGTTAAGTTACGTATACAAATTATATCTTCAGCTAGTATCAACGCCAATTGTTAATTTGAATATAAGAGGGAAGGGGGCCCAGAATGAACTGATTAATGATTCGCTCAAACTTTTACCTGTTTTCCCTGTACCCCTATCGTTTTCAAAGACCTTTGCATTTTTGGCCTTGGATTATTTCAAATTATGCAAAAGGGCGATTCACGTTTTAATTGAGATATGGTGGGTTTTTTTTTTCACCGATGGAGATTAAGAGGCTAGTTCAGCCA